>NC_091805.1:35279464-35581785 GCF_041296235.1 Equus asinus
CGGAGTAGACCCGGCCCTTCGCCGGGCAGAGAAGATGTTGCCCCTGTCCATCAAGGACGATGAATACAAACCACCCAGATTCAATCTGTTCCGCAAGATCTCGGGCTGGTTTAGGTGCGTGGTGCTGTGTTTGCGGGAAGGGGGTGTCCAGCAGAAGGGGAGAAGGCCTAGCCCTAAGGATGGCCCGAGGTCCAGGGAGGGAGCGTCAGGGGCACTCTCCTTCGCTGTGAGGAAAGGAGCGTGTGGACTGGGAGGTTCGTGAAAGGGGGACCCAGTCTCCGCGTCCTGGCACCCTTTTGACTCTCGTGGCTCTTCCCCACTTGTGTGCCCAGGTCTATCCTGTCGGACAAGACGTCCCGGAACCTGTTTTTCTTCCTGTGCCTGAACCTCTCTTTCGCTTTTGTTGAACTACTCTACGGCATCTGGAGCAACTGGTAACCAAAGGGGAAAAGGGTTGGGGCGGAAGCAGGGGGTGGGGGAGACGAAGAACTGTTTGCTTAGTGCCACGTAGCGCCTCACCGGGAGCTTCAGGTCTTGCCTTTGCCACCACCTCTGCTGCCGAGTTGCTTTCTCATATCCACACCAATCTGGCTTGGATGGATACATTTCTTAAGATCCGGGGCCCATCACGTGCAGCAGTTCAGATTTGGATCCCTGCCTCCTCCCTCCCGCCCCCTGCTCCGTCAAACGAAGAGTAACAAGTCCCCTCCTCAGTCTGGCAGATGGAGAAAGTCTTTCGTTTGTAACTTTAGCTTTACCACTTTCTTGGAATTGGGAGAAATCTGTTCCCTGCCTCTCTGTGGGGGAGTGGCATTTGGATTTCACCCTTAAGATTCCAAGAGGGAATATCTGAGATGTTCTGCTTAGTTTGTTATTAGGTCTTGGAATGGGGAAGAGGTTTATAAAGGGGATATCCGGAGAAATATTTGTCATTCTCTTCTCTCTTTAATTTTATGCTGAAACTGTCTTATGATTGTCCTCTGGTTTTGACTGCAGTAGAAAATCCCATATTGTTTTCTAAAAGCTTAGATTTCTTGAGTTGATGGTTTTTCGTGTCACCTTTGGGGTTTTTGTTTTAAACTACTTTGGGAAGAGATTGAATCTAGTGTAACTTTGTGGAGATGAAGTACTATTGTTTAGGTATTTGCTGTTGAATAACTTAAGGTCTTGTAAAATTGTTCAACTAACAGTAAGATCATCACCTGTCTAGGTGTACTGATTTGTCTTCAAATCTCATATTCATTTGAGAATCTGATAAAAGCCAACACTCAAAATTCTGTAGAAAAACTGCGGGGTTTTCTTGGGTTCCTTGAAATAGATCTTGGACCCCAGGGTTAAGAACCTATGCCCTTTATGCTTTATTTTCTATTAATTAAGTAGTCTTAGTCTCTTTCCTTTAAGGTCCATTTTCAGGGAGAATTGCTGTCTTTGATCTTTATCTCTGTTGAGATTGAACAATGACGTTAGATGATATCACCAGTTTTTGTGACATGTATATTTTTATATGAGAAAGTGGACTTCTTTTCAATTCAAATGTCAGTTCAACTTTATCAAAAATACTTGGCAGATTATGAAGTTTGTTGGTTTAGTCACCACTTGGGTGTAAAAGGCATATTGAATAAAAATCTCAATATGTGTAATAACCATTTTGAATCTTTCGGGAATCAGATATATTTATCCTGTAATATTAACACCCTTCGGTGTATTGTGCATGTTAAAAGCACTTTATTGTCTTAATTTGTATTGAAATAATCATATTTTATTATAAATATGCAATATTTATATTTTTCTTTTCCAAAATTATGCCATATGTGGCATATGTGCTGACTGTGTCAAGACTATATCTTCGTTTGCATATGTACAGTTTTGCTACAGTCCCTTTATATTACATTGTATTTCCCTCTGGCCTTCCATTGCATAAATTACTATGTGAAATATCTTGTTCAAGGAATTCATATTTGAAGTGCCTAAACCCCCTCTTTAATGGAAAGTTAGATATATAGTAATTCTTTTGATTTGTAGAGATCTGTTGGGGAAATTTCTAAAACCACTGTTTTCCAAGCCATTTGTCAATATTCATCGGTACGCAAGGAAAACATCAGTGGTACATGACTTGTTCTTCTGCTGTTAGGTAGCTTGTTCTTCTGACCTTAGCCTCTCTTCTCCTCCAATTTACTTTCTTTGATTGTGGTGTTAGATCTTCCAGTTTGAAATGTGAATTAGTGTCTGTTATGCCTAGATCCTTTAGCAGGTATTCATCATTATGTTAACCTCCATGTCCACAACCACTTATTCCCAATATTAATTTTTATCAGTGGATTGCTTGGGCCTTTTCGTAATCTGTTTTTTTTTGTGTCTTGTTTAAACAGCACGATTTTTAGTCCCCCTTGTTGACTGATCAACATTTTCTTTGTATGACTAGATTATCTCTGTTTTTGAAGGTTCAATTAGATTTTAAGTTCCTTGAGTAAATTTCTCACTAAAATTTGTTTATATGAGTCATTTCTGTGTTCATTTTCATTTTGTAAAAGTTAAGTTTTAAGAGGTTATGAACATGAAATGTCAAGAATTTTTTTCCATTATGGGAATAAAAGATGGATAAACATACTCTCTCGACAGACATTCATAGAAACAATTGATCTAGTTGCAACACATGTTAACTAGTTTTATTTCTTGTCCAGAGGCTTCATTTTAAAGGGAGACCTTACAGTTGATTTATATTTTTGATGGTGAGAATGTGTCATCAGTGGAAGAAACCGAAGCTCTTTGTGTATTTTTACCCCATTAAATATCCACTGCCTTTTACCTTTCCACCAGAACGTAAACTTTATTAAAGTCTGGATCTTTTCTGTCTTATTCAGGCACTTGAGTACATGGCGCTTAGTGTGCTTAATACATATTTACTGAGTGGAAGAATGAAGTGAATGTGTGGAATTAATCTACCTACACTAAACATGCTAACTACCCCTGTTGGGGGGAAAAACATTAAACTCTTCCTTTCTCTTATTATTAGAAGTTAGTAGGAAAGTAGGAATACCATATATGATCTTTCCTTTGAGGGTTCTTTTCCTTCTAGCATTTTATTTTCATTTATTTATTGTTGAGTAATTATTTCATCCTGTGGTAATATAAGAATGTGATTTTGTACCATCTAGGATTAAGTTCTTTTTCAAGTTACAGAAAAAACCCAAAATAATGATGGCTTAAACAAGATAACACTTTATTTCCAAGATGGCTGTTAGAGTTCCAGCCATATCTAGCAGCAGAATGTCCAGAATGGAGCGAAAAAAAGATAAAAAGTGTACAGTGTCTTTGAAGGAGATTTATCTGAACACTAACACACAACACTGTCACATATTCAGTGGCTAAACCTTTATCGCAGGGTCATGCCTAATGGCAGCTGTCTTTGTTCCATTCAACCGGGTATTCTGCTGAAAGTCAAGGATTCTTTACTGAGGAAGAAAGTGAATATGTGGATACTGTTGTCTCAGGAAGTGGCACTAGAGAGAGAGGAGCTAGTCCAACTTCATAGATGGAAGACGGAGGCCCAGGGAGTTTTTAACTTCTGAGAATAGCAGCAGAGCCTAGAAGCACCTGTCATTCAAGGTCACGCCCCCCCCGCCCCCGGCCCTGGCCCCGTGACTTTTTTCTAGTATCTTAATATAATCTCCTTTGTTTTTATGCTCTTCTGTTTTATGTTTGCATCACTGTCTGGTAAAAAATTTAATTTCAGTAATAGTTTTTTACCAAAGCTGTTGCAACCATTTTTCCTTTAGACATAGAGGAAACGCATCTAACTCTGAAGGTAGATGTCTTTGTGTTAGCAAAGTAAATATTTGTTCAAGAAATGTTTTAGGCCATCCCGGACATTGGTTTGGTTGTACTTCTCTATAATGTGTCATAGTGTATGTTTGTAAAGTAATTCCTTGGTAAAGAAAAATGCTTCCATTAGTCACATATTTTCTGTAGAATTAAAACTTTTATATATCTTAGTCTTTCATCAGCTTGTCCCTTCTCGAAAGACATTGCTTACCAGCTATGGTGATCACTTTGGCATTCCTCTGGTTTTATTTTTCACATTAAAAACGTAGATAAATATTCTGTTTTGCTGAGAATTTTTTTAAGTAAGGGATTATATAATGGAATGTGGTAGAGTGGTGGGTTTTTCACTGTAACTCTCATTAGTTTATTTATACAAATGTCAGGATTCTAAGAATTTTCTAATTTCTTGCTAAGAAACTGATAGTTAATAGTTTCTTTTCCCCTTTCCATCTCATGGAAACCTATCTTGATGATCCCCTATTTTCAATTTTGAATTAATGTTTAACAACCATTATAAGTATACTGTTAGCTTAGTTACCAATAGGCCTTTTAAAAAATTTTTATTATGGAAAGTTTTAAACATATGTAAAAGTAGAGATTTTAATGGACCTTGTGTCGCCATCACTCAGCTTTAACATTTATCAACAGGTGGCTTATTTCTTTTCACCTCTTATACCTCTCCCACCATTGGATTGTTTTAACACAGATAACAGATATTATATAATTTCTTTCATAATTACTTCAGTATGAGTCTCCAAAAGATGAGCCCCCCTTTTAACATAACCCGATGCCATTCTCACCTATAAAAATTAATAATTTATTAACATCAAATGTCCTGTTAGTGAGTATTCAGATGTCCCTTATTGTCTCATAAATTCTTTTTAAAGTTGGTTTTCCAAATCACAATCCAAACAAACAAGATCTATAGCATTTGGTTGATAGGTCTCTTAAGTCTCAATTTATAGGTACTCTTTCTCTCTTTCTTTGTTTTTGCCTCCAGTAGACTTTAAATAAAATCCTTTTCAAAAGTTTTTTTTTGCCAAATGTTCTGTTCACATTTATTATATTATGCTTCACTGATCAGGTTTCTCTTTTATATCTTAAGAAGTTTTCCATGTTAATATATCTTTAGAAAGTAGTCACTTAAAAAGAAAGTTTAGGGGCCAACCTGGTGGCACAGTGGTTAAGTGTGCATGTTTCGCTTTGGCGGCCCGGGGTTTGCTGGTTCGGATCCTGGGTGCGGACATGGCACCGCTTGGCAAGCCGTGCTGTGGTGGGCGTCTCACATATAAAGTGGAGGAAGATGGGCACGGATGTTAGCTCCGGGCCAGTTTTCCTCAGCAAAAAGAGGAGGATTGGCAGCAGTTAGCTCAGGGCTAGTCTTCCTCAAAAAAAAAAAAAAAAGTTTAAAAATACGTTTTAGAGAAACAGGCAGTACTTAAAGATAGGAGCCCGAAACAAGTATGCTGCTTTTAGCAACTAATTTTTCTTTATCAAGTTACATTTGGTGTGTAAATCATATAACCTTAAATATTCTTTATGCTACTTCTATTTTAAAAGGAAATTTATACCATATAGTTTTAAAAATAATTCATAATCAGAAACATTTCCTGATATTGAAGATGAACAATAAATCGACATTTCTCTTGAGCAGTATTTTGATATATGATGGGTGAGCAGCAAACTAGAAGTAGACTGTTTTTCACATGAATTTGCCTAGTAGGTGCAGCTGCATAATTCTCAAACCATAACTACCAGGTTTCAGTGAAAAGATCTCATAGTGCAGTGCTTTAAGAGAACAGGATGTTCTTCTACCTTGGAAGAGGTAGCAGTTTTTTCAGGTAGAATCATATGTTATGATATACTAAAAATAAATAACATTTTGATGAAAATTAAATTTCCTTAAAATCTCATTTTGCTGAGTATTAAAATTGCTATGCTATATCTAAACCTCTTTAAAAGGGAACTTGATTGCTGTAGTATACAAAAGAGTGTTATCATTTTTTCCCCTGTTAAGGCGATGGTTGGTGTCCATTGAAGGCATATAAAATAAATTTATTGTGAGAAAGATAGTGTGTGTTAATTTTCTAGCGCTGCTGTAACAAAGTACCAGAAACTGGGTGACTTCACAGAAATTTACTGTCCTGTAATTCTGGAGGCTAAAAATCTGAGATCAAGGTGTTGGCGGGCTCGGTTCTTTCTGAGGGTTATGAGGAAGACTCCGTTCATGCTTTGCTTCGGTCGCTTTGCTGGCTGTCTTTCAAGTTCCCCAACTTGTAGAAGCATCCTCTTGTCTCTGCCGTATCTTCACTTGGTGGTCTCCCTGTGTGCCTGTCTGTTTCCAGATTTCTCCTTTTTATAACGAAAGCAATCATTGGATTAAAGCCTACCTTAATGACCTAATTTTAACAAATATTGTCTGCAGTGACACTATTTCCAAATAAGGTCACGTTCTGAGACTGGAGATGTAAGACTTCAACTTACAAATTTTGAGAAGGACATAATTCGACCCATAACAGGTTTTACTAAATATAGTGTAGATCAGTAAATCAGTAAATATTTTTTTATTTATATTTATTTAGCATGAATAGCCTGCCTTCTTCTACAGCTAATTTATGGCCATTTAAAATAAAAGTCACATACACAATAAAACCCTTAAAATAAATAAAAACATTAAAAACTGTGTATAGAGAGGAAAAAATAAACCTACTAAATATGTAGACTAATGTAGTTACTGAAATTGACTTAAATTTAGGTTTAAAATTCCATAAAATCAAGGCAGGATGGGTAAAAATTCTGATGGTCAGTTTTACTACAACACAACTAATATCATTTTACCAGAATAGAGAGAGAGTTTTCTGAAACCAAATTTCAAAAGTAACTCACCATCTTAGTCCTTTGTTAGAGAATAGGAAACAAAATCATGAAGTGTCTTTATTAGTGATTTTAAAACACAGTGTAGAGATATTATTCAAATGGGTCTTTTATACCTCAAAATAAAGTGGAATTACTATTTCCGGTGTTATATAGCTATTAAGGTCCAAGTGTGTAGTTTTAGGGTAATCTAACTATCCAAAGAAAAATCTTAAAATAACAAATCTGAGAGAATTGCATGAATAACAAGACCCTTACCTTGTCCTCCTCAGGTGTCAGTTTTCTCATTCAACATTTTCATTTATTCACTCATTCTCATTCTGCTTTGTGTTGGGTATCAGATGAGTACAGAGAGTACTTAAACCATCGTATGCATCTGTATTTGAATAAAATATACAAGGTTCATGGTAAAATTTAAGACATTTTCCAAAGTGCTTTATAATGATTTGAGAGAGATTTATAAATTATTGTACTTTTTTGTGTGAGGGAATAATGTGTTTTATTTCAGTTTCCAATTTTATAATTATTCCAAATTATGAGTAAATTTAAAAACTGCATTTTCTACTTAGGTGAAGAGTGTTTTTGACTTTTAGTTTTTAGCATTTATAATTGATGAAAGCTCCAGCAGCTAGCCAAATATTAAGAGCTATGGGTCATGCTGAGAACAGTAGAAATTATAAGATACTGATAATTAATAAAATATAGTAATTTAATGATAATAGTGATAGGACTATTGATGTGGCTTTAATGTAGCAAGCACTGTGATAAGTGTTTCACATATAATAATTCAGATCAATTATTATAACATTTAGGACACTTTTTACTTTGGCCCCATTTAAGTGATGGCTAAATTGAGGTACAAAATAGTTAAGCAACTTAACAGTTAGAGAACTAGTAAGTGGTGGATCCAGCATTTGAATCCAGGTACTCTGACTTCAGAAGTAGTGCTCATGCCTATTCTGATACTTACTGTTTTTAAAGATGGAGCTGCTGGACTGCTTACTTTCAGAATATTTCTGTTGACCTATCTTCAAGTTCACTGATTTCCTTCCTCAGCTGTGTCCAGTATGCTGATAAGCCAACTGGAAGAATTCTTCATCATTGATAACTTGTTTTTGTTCCTAGCATTCCATTTAATCCTTTTTTTTTTATGTTTTCCATTTCTCTGCTGAAATTTCCCGTTGATTCATGCATTTTGTCCACCTTTTCCATAGGTCCCTTAACCTATTAATTAGAGTTTGCTAGTTCCAGTATCTGGGCCGATATCTTGGTTTCGTTCTGTTGGCTGCTTTATTTCTTCACAATGAGTTATTTTTCTTGTTCTTTTTTGTGTATTTTGAAACTTTTGGTCAAAGGCTGGACATTGTCAGTAAGGAGCAGTAGATATTGAGGTAATGGTAATTATGATTAGAAATAGGCCTGCCTCTTCTGTCAGCCCGTTAGTTGGTTAGGTCTTTTGCTTTTGTATTCTTCATTTGCATGTGTCACAGAAGCTCGCTCTTTGTGCTCATCACCCACCCCACCCCACCTCCAGTCCCAAGCTGTAGACTGCTATTGCTTGTTACTTAGTGTTAGGTTTGTGTTGAGGGCAGAGAGGCATTCATTAATTTGACCTAGACTCAGTTTTCGGCAGGGCCTGTGAGCCTGGGCCTCGAAGGTATGATTTTTTCAACATTTTTACTCCTCCTCCTGCAACAGCCAAACTCTGCCTTATGTGTGGGGATGGTCTTGGGCGGGAGTGATTTCCTGCTTCTTCTCCAGTGGTAGCAGAACATCTGCTTTGTATTGGTGCAGGATCCCATGCCTAAGGATTTTCTGCCCCTCTTTAGTGGCTTTTTTTGGTGGTTGATCTAGCATGTATAATATAAATCTTTAACTTAGCACGAATAATGTATCTTGTAAGAAGAATCTTACTGTAATACACTTCCATGTCCTTCTTCTATTCTGTGTGCTATTATTGTCATTCATTTTACTTTTCCATGTTATAAACCTCCTGGTACAATGTTTATATTTTTGCTTTATACCAGAGGTTAGCAAACTTTTTCCATAAACAGCAGATGGTAAATATTTTAGGCTTTAAAGGCCATAAGGTGTGTGTTACAACTTCTCTACTCTGTTGTTGTAGTGCAGAAGCAACTAAAGACAGTAGAGCATAACTGTGTTCCAATAAAACTATTTACAAACATGGATGGTGGCCCGGATTTGGCCTGTGGGCCTAACTTGCTGACCTCAACCAGTTATCTTCTTCAAAAAAATATCTTAATTGAGATATAATTCACATACCATACAGTCCACCTATTTAAGGTATTCAATTGAATGGCTGTGGCTGTTAGTATGCCCAGAGTTGTAAAACCATCACAACAATCAATTTTAGGACATTTTTATGACCCCAGAAGGAAACCTTGCACCTGTAGCTGTCACCCTACTGTTCCCTCATCCCCTGATGTGCCCCAATTCTAGACAGTCTCTAATCTACTTTCTGTCTCTATGTATTTGCCTATTCTGGACATTTTGTATAAATGGGATTATATAGTATATGATACTTTGTGACCGGTTGATTTCACTTAGCATTATGTTTTCAGGGATGATCCATGTTCCATATATATCAGTATTTCATATATTTTTATTGCCAAATAATATTCCAGCAGTGTGTGAGAATTCCAGTTTCTCCGCATCCTCACCAACGCTGGTTATTATCGGTCTTTTTGATTATAGCCATCATAGTAAGTGTGAAGTTGTTTCTCATTGTGGTTTTGATTTGCATTTCCCTGCAGTGCGGTTAATGATGTTGAGTATTGTTTCATGTGCTTGGTGGCCATTTGTGTGTCTTCTTTGGAGAAACGTCTATTCAGATCCTTTTGTTAATTTAAAAAATAGTTATTTATCTTACTGGAGAGTTTTAAGAGTTCTGCATGTATTCTGGATACAAGCCCCTTGTCAGATACATGATTGGCAGATATTTTCTCCTACCTGTGCATTGTCTTTTCACTTTCTTGATAGTATCCTTTGAAGCACAAAAGTTTCAAAATTTCAATTATGTCCAGTCTGTGTTGTCCGTTTTTTCTTGTGTTGCTTTTGCTTTTGGTATAGTATGTGAGAAACCGTTGCCTGACCCAAGAACATGAATATTTTAGCTTTTATATTTAGGTCTTTAATCCATTTTGGGTTAATTTTTGTGTATGGTGTGAAGTAAGGGTCAAAAATGAATTTTTTGCATGTGGATGGATATCCAGTTGTATCAACACCATTTGTTGAAAACCCTGTTCTCTCCACCTTTGAACTGTTTTGGCATACTTGTCAAAAATCAATTGATCATAAATGTGAGGGTTTATTTCTGCCCTCTAAATTCTATTCCATTGATCCATATGTTTGTCCTTATGCCAGTACCACACTGTTTTGATAACTTTAGCTCTGTAATAAGTTTTGAAATTGGGCAGTGTGAGTCCTCCAACTTTGCTTTTATTTTTCAATATTATTTTGGCTGTTCCAAGTCACTTGCTTTTCCATATGAATTTTAAGATCAGCTTGTCAATTTCTCCAAAGAAGTCAGCTGGGATTTTGATAGGAAGTAAGTTGAATCTGTAGATTAATTGGGAAAGTATTGCAATCTTAATAATATTGCCTTCTGGTCCATAAACATGGATGTCTTTCCATCTAGTTACATCTTCTTTAATTTTTTCAACAATATTTTGTAGACTGCAAAGTTTTGCACTTTTTTTGTAATTTATTCCTAAGTATTCTTTTTGATGCTTTTATAAATGGAATTTTTTTTAAATTTCATTTTTGTTCATCACTACTGCATAGGAATACAATTCATTTTTTATCGTGATCTTGTATCCTGCAACCTTGCCAAACTCATTTATTAGTTCTAATAGTTTTTTAGTAGAGTCCTTAAGAGTTTGTATGTACAAGATCATATCATCCGCAAATAGTTTTATTCCTTCCCTTTCAATCTGGGTGCCTTTTATTCCATTTCCTGACTAATTGCCCTTGTTAGACCCTCCAGTACAATGTTAAATAGAAGTGATGAGGAGGGACATCCATATCTTGTACCTGATCTGAGGGGAAAGCATTCAGTCTTTGGCTATTAATGAGGCTGATGTTAGCTGTGGCTTTTTTGTAGATGCCATTTGTTAGTTGAGGAGGTTCCCTCTGTTTCAAGTTTGTTGAGTGTTTTTATCATGAAGGGGGTGTTGCATTTTGTCAAATGCTTTTCTGAATATATTGAGATGATCATGTGGTTTTTGTCCTTTATTCTATTGATATGATATATTGTATTGATTGATTTTCATATATTAAATCAACCTTGCATTGTTGGGATAAATCCCACTTGGTCATGGTGTATACTTATTTTTTTATATATTGCTGAATTTGATTTGCTAGTATTTTCCTAAAGATTTGTGTGTGTATGTTTGCAAAAGATAGTGGTTTATAGTTTCTTTTCTTGCAGTGTCTCTTATCTGATTTTGGTATCAGGGTAATACTGGTTTTATGCAGTGAGCTGGGAAGTATTCTTTCATCTTCTGTTTTTTGGAAGAGTTTGTAAGGGATTTATATTTATGGTTCTTTAAGTGTTTGGTAGGATTTACCAGTGAAGCCATATGGGCCTCGGCTTGTCTTTGTTGGAAGTTTTAAAATTATTAGTTCAATCTATTTGCTTGTTATAAATTCAGATTTTTTTTTTTCTTTAAAGATTTTTTATTTTTTCCTTTTTCTCCCCAAAGCCCCCCGGTACATAGCTGTGTATTCTTCGTTGTGGGTCCTTCTAGTTGTGGCATGTGGGACGCTGCCTCAGCGTGGTTTGATGAGCAGTGCCATGTCCGCGCCCAGGATTCGAACTAACGAAACACTGGGCCGCCTGCAGTGGAGCGCGCGAACTTAACCACTCGGCCACGGGGCCAGCCCCTATAAATTCAGATTTTTGTGGGGTCAGTTTTGCTAGATTGTTTTTAGGAATTTGTCTATTTCATCTATCTAATTTGTTGGCCTATAGTTTTGTTCATAGTATTTCCTTATAATCTTTCTTATTTCTGTAAAGTCAGTAGTAATGTCTCTCTTTCACTCCTGATTAAAGTAATTTGAGTCTTTTCTCTTTTTTCTTGATCAGTCTAGTTAAAGGTTGTGAATTCTGTTTGATAATTTCAAAGAACCAACTTGTGGTTTGTTGATTTTTCCTCTTCTTTTTCTATTATCAATGATCTTTTAAAGATATTAAAAGTAAGAAATTATTTTTTATATTTACCCACATATTTATCATTTTCAGTGATTTGTATTTCCTTCTACAAATCTAAGTTTCCATCTGGTATCATATTCCTGCTTGAAGAACTTATTCTTTTAAGAGATCTGCTAGTAATGAATTCTCAGCTTTGGTTGTCTGAAAAAGCCTATTTTGCTTTCATTTTTGAAAGTTATTTTGCTGGATAAAGAATTTTAGGTTGATACTGTTGTTGTCTTTCAATACTTGAAAGACATTGCTCTATTGCATTCTGCCTTGAGTGTTTTCTGATGAAAAATATGCTGTTAATCTTATCTTTGTTCTTCCTTATCCATTTTTTTTTTTCTGGCAGTTTTCAAGATTTCCTCTTTCTCTTTAGTGTTTAGTAATTTGTGAGGTGTGTAGGGTTTTTTCCCTGCATGGGATTCATTAAGCTTTTTGAATATGTGGTTTGTTTTCTTTGATTAATTTTGGAAAACTCTCAAACGTTTTCTCTTTAAATACTTTTTCTACCATATTCTTTCTTTCTTCTCCATTACTGAGAATCCAAATACATGCATTTTAGTCTGTTTGATACTCTGAGAGGTTTTGGATGCTCTGGTTTATTTTTTTTTCACTGCTTTTCTTCTTCGTGTTTTACTTTGGATAATTTCTTTTGACCTAACTGATTCTTTCTCTCTGTGTTGTGTGTTCAGAAGCCCATGTATGTTATTCTTTATCTTCAACATTATGACTTTTAAAAAGTTTTTATCATTTCCATTTGATTCTTTTATAGTTTCTGTCTCTGTGGAAAGTCCCCATATGATCATGAATTTTCTCCAGCTTTATACCACATCTTTTAACACATTAATTATATTTGTTTTAAAGTTCCTATAAATAGTCCAGCCTGTGGGCCTTTTTGGTTCTGAGTTTGTTGACTACTTTAGTTCTTGACAATGGGTCCTATTTATTTATTTTTTCTTGATCCTGTTATGTGTCTTATAAATATTTATTGAGCGTTGGATATTATATTTAAAAGAATAATAGAGACCAAGGTTAGTAGTATTTATGCCCAGAAATGTGCACGTGTATCTTTCTGTTAGGCCATTAGTGTGGGAGTTTTGAACCTAGCTGGTGAGTAGTTGAGCTGAGTTTTCTGTTTTGTTATTGCTAGTTAATTTCAATAAGCCATAGACTTCAAATTTTTCCAGTGGCTTCAACCAACCTTTTCTTAGTATGTTATTTGGAGTACTGGAGGGTTTTTTCAGTGTTCTTGCTCCACTCTCAGCGAAATTTCAGCAAGCCCTGCACACCTGCACCACAAGGGAATCTCTCTCTGTGCTTTTCCTGGGCTCTCAGTGGTAGATTGCTGTTGTCTTAACACTTTAGTCAAGGCTCTGGTTAGGGGGGCAGGGAGGTGGGTATTTGTTCTCCTGTTGCAGCCTCAGTAGCAAGCAGGCCCTTTGTACCTGAGTGTCCGAGTGGGTGTTATTAATGTGTCTGCCCCTTCTCCCACCCTCCCTGCCTCCTTCTATCAAGAGAAGGAGCAAATATCCTGCTCCTCTTCCAGTAACAGCCAACCTTTGCTTTGTATTAGCGTATAAACCGGGGCCCATGCTGGTTCAGCCTTGCCCCCAGTAGCACATGGCTGCTTTTTCTTTTTCTTTCAGTGGCAGCTGACCTTTGCCAGTGACAGAGGGTGACAGATCCCTGCCCGTCACCCAGCAGCAGATGGCTTTGTTTCTACCCCTCTTTTAGTAGCAGCTGGGCTTTTCCTTGGGCAAGGGGTGTGAGGATTTCCTTCTTAGATGTTTAAAAATTATCCTTAATATCTTTTTCTAGATCGTATTTCAATGTTGTCTTTTTAGAAGATTAGTTCCTGATGAGTTGAGGCTGAATCTTAGATTTTTAGAGAAGGATGACTACTGTTTGGTTATTATAATATGCCAATGTGTTTTGTTCTTTTCCAGCTTAGGCTTGATTTCGGACTCTTTTCACATGTTTTTCGATAGCACTGCCATTTTGGCTGGATTGGCAGCGTCTGTTATTTCAAAATGGAGAGATAATGATGCTTTCTCTTATGGGTAAGACTTTTTTAAACCTTTTTATTGAAGTATAAGAAGTACAGAAAAATACACAAATCTCAAGCTCAGTGAATTTTCCTGAATAGAACACTTTTGTGTAACTGAACCTTTGAAACCCCCTCATGCCTCCTCATTCCTTCTCACACACCTCCCCAACTCCCTGGATTAGTTTTACCTGTTTTTGAACAGTGTATAATTGGAATCCACAATCCGTACTTTTTTTTTTACATCTAAGTTCTTTTGCTTAGAGGTAGGGCATCTTAATTTTACGAAAAATTTTTAGGTGAGATTGTTACTAAGTAGGGGAATTTCTCAACTCTTAACCTGTTTTTTTTGGAAGAAAAAGTTTCAGTATATGCAGATGTTCATGTTTCTCTCTTCTTTTCTTTGGAGGCGTATTTTGCTGTTAATTTATTTAAAATCCTTATTTCTTAGTATAGTTTTATATCACATATCCACTTTAGCTCTGCTTTTATGTAAAATGCTTCTCATACTCTTGCTGAGTTTGGATAATTAATCAAATATTTGGGGAGTGTTTTTGTGTTGAAGGGACTATGTTGGAACATCTGGTCTCACTTCTGAGCCTAGCACCCTTAGAGGCAGAGTTTGCTGTTGCCATCTCTGATTGAAGGAAGCGATGGAGTTTCCATTATTTGATTTACTGTACCTGAGTGGGCTTTTTTGGGAGCTCTTTCCTGCTTTTCTCTCTCCCCTGCTTGCTTGCTGACTCTGTCTTTTTGCCCTTCCCTGCCTCTCCTTTGTAAGTGCTCTCTTGGAATCTCTCCTTTCTTCACTGTCTTTCCTATTTTCTTGTCCCCATCTTCATACTCATTTTCTCTCTCTCATCTCTGCTAAACTCCTTTCTGCCTCTCTTGTTCTTTCTAGTTACTTGGGCCCGTGCTCATGGTCTTCCTCTCTCCGTCTCCCTTCTACTCTCCCCTTCCTCTCTTTCTCTCCCCCTTACATCTTGTCTCGCATTTTTTCTTTTCTCCTGCTTCCTCTGTCTACCCTTTACTGTTGTCTCTCTCAGGCTTTCTTATTCTTTCTCTCCCTCTCTCTTAACCTCCTCAGCTCTAGTTCTTTCTTCTCTTCCTTTCCCAGTCTCTCCATCCTTCTATCACTGATTCTTCTTCCCTGAGCGCCCCTTCTCTGTGCACTGTCTTGTTCTCTCCCTCTCTTGTTCACATCCACCCTCTTAGGTGCACTGTCTCTTATGCCCCTTGTTCTCTCTTACTTGTGCTCCTTCGTTACTTCCTCTTTCTCTCCAGCTTTGCTTCTGTTCTTGAGCAAGCACACACTCTCTCTTTCTTGCACACGCTCTTGTTCTCTTCAGATATTTATTGAGGGCGCACTATGAGTCGAGTCCTTGCTACTTCTAATGTTATAAAGATGAATAAGATATGGCTTCTGCCTTTGGGGAACTTCTAGTCTGATGGGGAAACAGTTCTGTAAAAATACCTTAACTATGCATTGTGACAAGTGCTAAAAGAGAGATAGATGAATTTCTGTGACAGAACTTGCTGATTTGGGGTATATCCAAAGTGATATGGTTACTCGTGAAATTATAAAAAGTAAGACAAAAATACCAATTATACTGTTTTTATAGTATATAACAAGAGATCCTATATATCTATAAATTCACGCAGCTTGAAAGCTC
Source organism: Equus asinus (assembly GCF_041296235.1). NCBI lineage: Eukaryota > Metazoa > Chordata > Mammalia > Perissodactyla > Equidae > Equus > Equus asinus. The sequence continues at coordinate 35,295,096 of NC_091805.1, forward strand.
AGAAAGGAACATTTTTATCTCACTATATAATCAAGTTTCTTAAGTATATTTTGAATCATTAAGGAAAGATTGTCTGTAAAGTTATTTTGTGTTGGAAAATTAGTAATTCATATATATTGTATATCAAAAATCCAATTGGAATATCTTATTCAACAATCTTTCTGGATCAACACTAAGTGACTATAAGAAGTCTCCTCAGTTCCTTCATTCTTGGGGTATCTATTGTTTTCTGTTTAGAATGCGTAGTCTCCTGATATGAGATGGTTTTTAGGAATAGCTTTGAATACTTTCAGTGCTAGAGCAGGTTTTAATATTCAGCTTTAACTAGTTGATATAAGAGAGTAATATTCTTGCTACTTTTAAATTTCTTATCCTGTCTTTTCCTTATTTGCTTTTTTTTTCTTTTGAGAAGAGAAAAATTAGGGGAAAACTGATGTAACATTTGAAACTATTAATAATTGCTATAGTGGTAAGTAGCAGCAGTAGTAAAATAGGAGTGCCTCAAAATGACACTGAATAGGCTAAGCCTGGGGGTGAATCCCGAAACCCCCAATTATTATGATCACAATAGCAGAGTGACTGCAGCAGAAGAAACAATAGGAGGAATGTGAGAGGCAGCAAAGACTTTTCAGTATTTCTTTATATAAAAGTCGTCTCTGTGCTTTGTCGCACTCCTGCTTTTGAAATAGCAAAGCCAGCATAAAAGTAATATACATCTGATAGCTGGATAGATACATATGTACACGCATATATACATATGTACATACACTTGTATCTTTTTTTGCCCTAGCTAAAGAATTGAGATAACCATTGTACTTAATTAGGCAATAGCACATTCATGAATTATATGTTTTAATTCCAAGACTCACTCTGTCTAAGTAAACATAGTCATTTGTAAAGGCAAAGTAGGTCTAGTTTTCACAAGTTTTTCGTTTTAATTCTGCAACCAAGTTTAGCAAATACATTAAACCTAATTAAATCACTGTAGTCCAACAATTTCTCAGAATTTATGGAGCACCTACTTACTAAGCTAGGCATTAGGGACAAAAAAATGCCTGAAAAACATTCTTGCCTTTAATCTGGAAATCAAGTGGAACTCAAGGACAAAAGGCTTTCAATCAAGTATAAGCCATGGGATTAGAAGGGTGGGTTAAATGAAAGTGCTTTTTATTTTGGGGGCAGTAACCCTGCTGATATGTTAGATAAATTCCTAAGTATGGGTTCTGGAAAACAGGCTGTGAATTCCTTGAATTTAATAAACTTTGTCCAGAAAAAAAGTATATGCTTTGACAAATAACGTATTAATTTAATTCATTTGTATGTGTTGGCAGGTAGAAAAATGCGTTATTTCTGAGTGTAGCAATATATGCTATGTTGACAGGACAAGCTCTAACACAACTGGATAGAGTACATTTTAAAGAGTTTGTTCTCTTTACTTTAAAAATATCTTTACAGTAAAAATTGTATTATCTAGAAGTTAACATAGAAATCTAGAAAAAGTATTTTTGAGGCTCCTATTATATTAGGGATCAGAGTGATTAACTGCTGTCGGTACCCTTTGAATAATTTAATGTGTAAAACTGCCAAGTTAAAGTTGTTTCTAATGACTTTAACTAAGCCAAATATACCTTATGGAAAAATAAAATCTTTCCTCAATGCTTCACACAGGTAGGAAGCAGAAAGCTTCAGAAGTCCATGGAAAAAAAAGAGGTATTTTAAAAATAGTTTAATTAGAATTATGTGAGGCTATAATTGATTCTAAAAATAGATAACTGAAAAGTTTTTGCTAAATTTATTAATCTTAGAAAAAGAGTGATAGAAATATAAATCTCAGGTTGTCTCTAGGATAATTCAGAAATAATTTTATTTTCCTTCAGATGAAAGCTTCACTTTCCAAGGATTTGAAAGCTGAAAGGTACAAAGCAGAAAGCTCCAGGAGTTCTTAGAAAAGAGGGAATTAATAAGTTATAAGAAACCCCTTTTTCAAGCGTTTTTCTTCTACTTTTTATCTTTGGATCCTTCCTTCTTTGCTCATTTGTCTGGTCCTGTCCTTCTTTCTCCATTGACAACTTGAGATTTGCATTTCTGTGAAAGGTCTTTATAAAACCTACTTACTCTAAGAAGTTCTTCTGATTGGCTTATAGAAATCTGTATATTTTATGGCATTCTGCTGTTAAACATAATTCATAATAATTAAATTCATTTCCTTATTTTTACATTATATGTACAATAAAACATACTATACTTTAAATACTGGGACTTTGCTGGCCACTTATAACCATATAATATGTTTTAGAATCTCGGAACATATGTAGATTTAGTATTTGATTTTTAAGAAATAAGTGAATAATTTAGTTGTTTGCTTTGCTCTTCTTTAGGTATGTTAGAGCGGAAGTTCTGGCTGGCTTTGTCAATGGCCTGTTTTTGATCTTCACTGCTTTTTTTATTTTCTCAGAAGGAGTTGAGGTATAGTAGATAATGATTAGAGTCTATAAATAACATTTTGTGTCATGCAAATGTTTATTAAATAAAGATACATGTGATAGAAGTGTGTTTTACACTATCATTAAGTATTTATTGATAACAGTATTAGACTAGATAAAATATTACTATTTTGTGTGTGTACAGGAGCTTACAAAATAATTGAAAAAATTAAGTATATGTGAAACTGCTTGGAATCGAAAACAATTCAGTAATATTGTTTTACAAGCTGTGAATGAAGTGTTGACACTATTAAAAGTAAAGGCACAGGCTGTGTGGTGAGGTCCATTGGGAAGAGTTCTTAAAATAGAAACTGAGAGTTTTGCCAATGAATCTTTAATATTTGGTATATTGAAACAAATAAAGAGAAAATGTAAACATTAACAAATTTAAAATGAACAGCCGTATTTTAAGATACCCAGGAAGGATGGGTTTTAGACCAAATCTTCATGCTTTTAAATATTTCTGTTTATTTAATAATCGTTAATTGTTAACCTAACCTTTTCTGCAGTATGTGAGCACTGGTTTTATTTCTGTAAACTGCTTTGGCGGATATTTTTGGAGTGATTTTAATTCTAAAAATAACTAAAAATTTTAAAAAATTGCTTTTTGTTTTTACCAGTTGAGCACTCAGAAATTTTATCAATGCAATTTGTTTGTATTCTGTGTTTTCTAGAGAGCGTTAGCCCCTCCAGATGTACACCATGAAAGACTGCTTCTTGTTTCAATTCTTGGGTTTGTGGTAAACCTCATAGGAATATTTGTTTTCAAGCATGGAGGTCATGGACATTCTCACGGCTCTGGTATGATGGTTAGAGCCCTTTGTTTCTTCATTTTCAGGTTTCTGTCGTAATTATTCATTTTTGAAAATTGATAATTTTTAAAATTAAACTCTAAATTGGTTTTTAATAACAAAAGTAATCTGTTGATAGACTCTTATTAATGTCTTCCTGAAGTGTCCCTCCCACTTCTCCATGCCCCTCCATCTCGGCGCCTTCTCAGAGTTACACATGTTAGCAGTTTGGTGTGGATCCTTTCAGACCTCTGTAGCTCATCTGTGTAGTATGATACCATTTATATAAGACAAACAAGTAAACTCAAAAACCACAAAACAAATCTAGTTACTAAAAAATTATAGTGTATGTGGGTATGAAATTTACTATACAGTCTGTCTTTGAGATCCTTCTATTTGATATACATCTATCTACCTTTTCTTGTTAACAGACACATAAAACTCTGATGTGGGTTACCATGGTTTATTTAACAAGGCTTCTATGGATAGGCTTCACGTCATTTCTAGTTTGTCACTATTCCACATAAAGCATATCCTTGTGAACACTTGCAAGTGTTTCCAGAGTTGTGCTGTCCTTTACAGTGGCCATTAGTCACATGTGGCTATTTAAATTTAAATTATGGTTAATTAAATTTAGTATAATTAAAATTTCAATTACTCGCTTACAGTAATGACATCTCAAGTGCTCAGTAGCCACGTAGGGCTACTGTATTGGACAGCAAATATAGAACATTTCCATCATCACACAAAGTTCTTTGAATTGCCCTGTGCTGGAATATAATTAGAATTGCTGAAACACAGGATATCTAGTTTTTAGTTTCAAAAGGCATTAGCAAATTGCCCTCCAAAATAACTGTCATCCACATTTACCCTAGCAATAAATGCAAGTACTGATTTCCTCTCACCAGTATCAAAACTTAATATTATGGGTTTAAAACCACTTTGCTAATATTTTGATAAAAAATGATGTTTTATTTGATACTACTCTGACTAGTAGTGGAGTTGAGAATTTTTCTGTATGTTTTTAGGCCATTCAAGTTTTTCCTCTTTTGGAATTGTCTGTTCTTTTTTTTTTTTTACCTGTTTTTCTATTGTCTTATTGTTAATCTGTTTAGAAACATTTTTTATATATTTTGTATACTAATCCTTTGTTTTATGTTTGGCAAATCTCTTTTCCCAGTCTATGGTTTGTTTTTAACCTTTTAGATAGGGGTTTTTAATTTCATCTTGCTTTTCTGCCTTAACGTTATTTCTGGTATGTTTTCTGCTTTGTTTAAGGAGTTTCCTATCCCTGGGTCATAAAGGTATTCTCTTATAATTTATTACTGTGAAAATTTTGGTTTGATGGTTTTTTTCTCATCCATTTTGATTCTTCATCCATCTGAAATTTATTTTTGTGATGGGGAGAGTTAGGACTTTTTTTTTCTTAGTTTGAATAAGCAGTTCTCCAAGCACCATTTATTTATTTGTATTTTTTTGGTCAGGAAGGTTGGCCCTGAGCTAACATTGTTGCCAATCTTCCTCTTTTGCTTGAGGAAGATTGCCACTGAGCCAACATCTGTGCCAGTTCTCCTCCACTTTGTATGTGGGACACTGCCACAGCATGGCTGCATGAGCAGTGTGTAGGTCACACCTGGGATCTGAACCCGCAAACCCTGGGCCACTGAAGCAGAGCACGTGAACTTAACCACTACGCCACCGGGCTGGCCCCAAGCAGCATTTCTTAATTTGTCCTTTACCCCACTGATGTAAAAAGGACACTTTTACCCTATATCAAATTGCCTTATAAATCAGATCTGTTCTGTTTGTCTTTGGCTGTCCCACTATCAAACTCGAATAATTTTAGTAAACTTTATGTTTTAATGTCTGGTAAGGTAAGTCCCATCTCTGGTTTGTTTTTCAAAGTTGTTTGGGCCTTTCTTGCTTATTTGTTTTTTTTCATGAGCTTATCAAGTTTTATGAAAAATCTTTTTGGGATTTTGATTGGGGATGCATTGTCTTTATGTTTAATTGCAGAGAATTGACATCTTATTCATATTAAATTTTATGTCCTTTATTAAATTGTCTTAGGTATTTTAATAAAGATCTTTATATTTTTCATTTGGTTCGTTTTTAAGTAGTTGAAAGTTTTTATTACTGTATAAAGCGAAAACTGTTACTCCTGCTTGTCTCGTTGCGTACCAGGACCTCTAGCACGGTGTTAATTAGAAATACTTACGGCTTCTATCCTTGTGTCAACCCAACCATCTGGGTAACTTTTTTTTTTTTTTTTTTCCTTTTTTCTTCCCAAAGCCCCCCGGTACATAGTTGTATATTCTTCGTTGTGTGTCCATCTAGTTGTGGCATGTGGGACGCTGCCTCAGCATGGCTTGATGAGCAGTGTCATGTCCGCGCCCAGGATTCGAACCAACGAAACACTGGGCCGCCTGCAGCGGAGCGCGCGAACTTAACCGCTCGGCCACGGGGCCAGCCCCGTCTGGGTAACTTTTAAGAAAACACTGATGCCCAGGTTTAATCCTAGAACATTTACATTAAAATCTCTGGAGGAAGAGACCCAAATATTAGCATTTTTTAAAGTTCTGCAGTCAACTTTAATGTGCAGTAAAGGTTGAGAACCATTGCTTTAGTGAAGAATGCTACTGAAGTTTCACCACTGGGTTAGATGTTTATGGTCTCTTTCTGGTAAAACTGCTTTATCAAGTTGAGGATATTCCTTTCTATTCCTTCATCTATTGAAGTAATCATGTTTTTTCCTCGTTTAGTTAATGTAAAATTAGTTATTACATAGATAGATTTTCTCATGAGGAACCATCCTTAAATTTGGGGGCTAAGGTGTATTCATTTAGGTCTATAGTTAGGTCTGTGAGCCATTTTGAGTTAATTTTTTATGTATGGTGTGACTTATCGTTCTAATGTTTTCTGTTAAATAGATATCCAGTGGTTTCAGCACTATTTGTTAAAAAGATTATTTTTCCCCATTGACTTGTCTTGGCACCCTTGTCAAGAATCAGTTGACTGTGGGGCCGGCCCTGTGGTGTAGTGGTTAAGTTCAGCACACTCTGCTTCAGCAGCCTGGGTTCACAGGTTTGGATCCCAGATGGGGACATATAGCACTCGTCAGCCATGCTGTGGCGGCAACCCACATACAAAATAGAGGAAGACTGGCACAGATGGTAGCTCAGGGCTAATCTTCCTTAGCAAAAAAAAAAAAGAGAAAAGAATAAGTTGAACATAAATGTGAGTTTATTTCTGGACTCTGAATTCTGTTTCATTGATCTGTATGTCTGTTCTTAGGCCAGCACCATGCTGTCTTGATTAATGTAGCTTTGAGGTTGGTTTTGAAATCAGAATGTGTAGATTTCCAATTTAACATGTGACTTCGTCTTTTTTAAGGTTGTTTTGGCCATTCTGGGTCCCTTGTTGCATTTACATATAAATTTTATGATTAGCTTATCACTTTCTGCGAAAAAAAGACAGCTGGGATTTTGATAGGAATTGCATTGAATCTGTGGATCAATTTAGGAAGTACTGTCATCTCAACAACGTTAAGTCCTCTGATCTGTGAACATGACTGCCTTTACATTTATTTATAGCTTCCTTAATTTCTGTCAGTAATGTTTTGTGGTAGTTAGCTTACATTTCTCACATTTCCTTTGTTAACTTTACTCGTAGTACGTGGAGTTTTTTTTGCTGCCATTATAAGTGGTATTGTTTACTTAATTTCATTTTTGGATTGCTCATTGCTGGTGTATAGGGATACATTTCATTTTTTCTATATTGACTTGATGTCTTGCCACATTGCTGAAATTGTTCATTATTCTAATAGGTTTTTAGTAGATTCTTTAGAATATTCTCTATACAGTATCATGTCATCTGCAAATGAAGACAGTGTTACTTCTTCTTTCTAATCTGAGTGCCTTGTTTTTCCTTGCTTAATAGCCCAGGTCAGATCCTCCATAACAATGTTAAGTAGAAGTAGTGAGAGTGGATATTCTTGTCTTTTTCCTGATTTTAGGATGAAAGCATTCAGTTTTTCTTCATTAAATATGATGTTAACTATGTTAGCTGTGGGTTTTTCAGAAACACCCTTTATTAGATTAAGGAAATTCCTTTCTATTTCTAGTTTACTGGGTGTTTTTATCATGAAAGACTATTGGATTTTAATCAACCTCTTTTTTATTCATTTTTTGAGATGATCAGTTGGTTTTTATCCTTTATTGTATTAATATGGTGTATTACACTGCTTGATTTTTCAGATATTAAATGACTTTTGCATTTTTAGGATAAATCCTTTTTGGCTGTGGTTTATACTCCTTTTTACATATTGCTGGATTTGGTTTGCTAGTATTTTGTTGAAGATTTTTATATTCTTAAGGGATATTGGTCTAGATTTCTTTTGATGGTACTGGTATCATGGTTATACTGTCCTTATATAATGAGTTGGGACATATTTCCCTCTCTTCTTTTTTTAGTAAGGGGAGAGTCTGTGAAGTAGTGGTACTCTTTGAATGTTTGGCAGAATTCACTAGTAAAGCCATCTGGACCTAGACTTTTCTTTGTTGGAAGTTTTTTAATTACTCAGTTTTTTTGCTTATAGTTCTATTCAGATTTCTGTTTCCTCTTGAGTCAGTTTCAGCAGTGTGTGTGCTTCTAGGAATTTGTCCGTTTCATCTAAATTTTTTAATTTGTTGACTTATTGTTATGTTTATTTGTAGAAAAGTATGCCTTTTTTTCTTTCTTTTGTTTTATTTCCATAAAGTCAGCAGTGATGTCATCTCTCCCAATTTTAGTAATTTGTACCTTCTGTCATTTTTTTCTTGGTCAATCTAGTTAAAGTTTTATTAATTTTGTTGACTTTTTTCAAAGAACACCCTTTTGGTTTTATTGATTTTTTTCTATTCTTTTTCTTCTTCTCTATTTTGGTTTATTTCTGCTCTAATATATATTATATCCTTTCTTCTCCTTGCTTTGGGTTTAGTTTGTTCTTTTTCTCATTTCTTGAGGTGGAAGATTAGATTATTGATTTTAGATCTTCTTTTTTAGCATAGGCATATGGAGCTGTACATTTTTTTTCTAAGCATTGCTATAATGCAGCCTGTAAGTTTTGGTATGCCATGTTTTCATTTTGGTTCATCTCAAAGTGGTTATTTAGGAGTGTGTTTTTTAATTTTCTCATATTTGTGAATTTTCCTAATTTTCTTCTGTTGTTGATTTCTAATTTAATTCCGTTGTGATCAGATGACATACCTTTTTTTTTTTGGAGGAAGATTAGCCCTGAGCTAACTACTGCCAATCCTCCTCTTTTTGCTGAGGAAGACTGGCCCTGAGCTAACATCCATGCCCATCTTCCTCTACTTTAGACGTGGGACGCCTGCCACAGCATGGCTTTTGCCAAGCGGTGCCATGTCCGCACCCGGGATCCAAACTGGCAAACCCTAGGCCACCGAGAAGCAGAATGTGCAAACTTAACTGCTGTGCCACCAGGCCAGCCCCAGACATACTTTTTTTATGATTTCAATTTTTTTTTCAATTTATTGAGTCTTGTTTTATGACCTAACATTTGGGCTATGCTGGAGAATGTTCATGTGTACTTGAGAAGAATATATATTCTGCTGTTGTTGGATGGAGTGTTCTGTAGATGTCTGTTAGGTCTAATTTGTTCATAGTTGTTCAATCTTCTGTTTCCTTGTTGGTCTTCTGCCTAGTAGGTTATTGAAGTCTCCAGCTAGTATTGTTGAACTGTTTATTTTTCCAGTCAATTTTTTTAGTTTTTGGTTCATGTATTTTGTAGCTGTGTTGTTTAGTGCACATATTTTTATTATCATTATATCTTTCTGACAGATTGAGTCTGCTATTATAAGATGTTTTTCTTTTTCTCTCACAATAGTTTTTGGTTTATAGTCTGTTTTGTCTGATACTATGATAGCTGTTCTTTTTTTTCTTTTTTTACAACTCGCATGGTATATATACTTTTTTCTGTTTTGTGACTTTCAACTTGTTTGTATCTTCGAATCTAAAGTATATCTCATGTAGACAGAATATAGCTGGGTCATAATTTTTTTTATCAGTTTCGACAATCTCTGCCTTTTGATTGGAGTGCTTAAGCAATTTACATTTCATGTAATTACCACTAAGGTAGGTAATTACATCTGCCATTTTAATATTTTTTTCTACGTATTTTGTCTTGTTTTTTTTTTAAGATTTTATTTTTTCCTTTTTCTCTCCCAAACCCCCCAGTACATAGTTGTATATTCTTTGTTGTGGGTCCTTCTAGTTGTGGCATGTGGGACGCTGCCTCAGCGTGGTTTGATGAGCAGTGCCGTGTCCGTGCCCAGGATTCAAACCAACGAAACACTGGGCTGCCTGCAGCAGAGCGCGTGAACTTAACCACTCGGCCACGGGGCCAGCCCCTATATTTTTTGTCTTTTTGTTACTCTATTCCTTGATTCCTGTCTTTTAAATGAAATATTTTTAGTGTACCTTTTTAATTCTTTTGTTGTTTCTTTTATATATTTTTGAATTATTTTCTTAATTATTGCCCTGAGGATTACAAGTAACATCTTAATTTAAAACAATCTAGTTCAGATTAGTAGTAATTTAATAATACAGAAAAACTTTGCTTCATTATACCCCCATTCCCACCTTCCTTCTTTGTACTGTTATTGTCAAATTATTACATGTTTTTATGTTACAAACCCATCAGTACAGTTTTATAATTTTAGCTTTATGCAATGATCTTTTAAAACACATAGGAGAAGAAATGAGTTACAAATGAAAATATATGTTTATCCTCTCTTTCATAATTACCTTTCCTGGAGCTCTTTATTTCTTTGTGTGGATTTGGATTGAATTTTAGTTGAATTTAAAATTTTGGTTGAATCTTTTTCTAACGTTTGGTTTTGTCATCTCACTGTGTTTTGGCCTCCAAGGTTTTTGTGGAGAAGTTAGTAGTTCATCTTACTCAAGTTCCCCTGTACATAAGAAGTCATTTTTATTTTGCTGTTCAACTTTCAAGATTTCTCTTTGCCGTTCATCAGTTTGATTATGAAGTCTCTAGTTTTGGCTATGTTTGAGTTTGTTCTACTTGGAGTTTCCTGAGATTCTTGAATGTGTAGGTTAATATTTTTAATCAAATTTGGGGAGTTTCCAGCCATTATTTTTTCAAGTATTTTTTCTGTCTTTTTTTTTCTCTTTTCTTTTTGAGATTCCTATTATGCCTAATTTGGTACACTTGGTGTTTCTGTAGCTCCCTAAGGCTCTGTTCACTTTTCTTAATTTTCTTTTTTACCCACTCCTCAGAGTGGATAATCTCTGTTGGTCCATCATCAAGTTTGCTGTTATTGCAGCTCAGATCTGTTGTTGAGCCCTTCTAAAGTGGATATTTTATATCAGTCATTAGATTTTTTTTTAACTTCAGAATTTCTGTTTGGTTCTTTTTTGTAATTTCTAGCTCTTTATTGATATTCTTTATTGGTAAGTCATCATTGTTATACTGTCAGTCTTTAGACATGATTTCCTTTAGTTCTTTGAACATATATGTGATAGCTAATTTAAAGTCTATGTCTGTTAAGTCCAAAATCTGGTTTCCTTTCAGGAACATTTTCTGTTGGCTGGTTTTTTTTTTCCTGTGTATGTGGCATACTTTCCTCTTTTCTTTGCATGTCTTACAATTTTTTTGTTGAAAATTGGATATTTTATACTAAAACAACTCTGGTATCACATTACCTCATCCTCTCCTCTCAAAGTTGATTGTTGTTGTTATTTTTCTTAAGTGACTTACTTGGACTAATTCATTTCCTGTGATGTGTGGCCATTAAATTCTCAGAGCTTAGCTCTGAGTCCATTGAAAATAGAGGTTTTTTCAGGAAACTCCAAATTTGAACAAAATATTGACTGTGTTCTGGAGGTGGTGCTTTTAACAGAGCTTTGAAAGAAATCAGATCTCTCCATTGTATGCGGTGCTGCTGGCTTTTGGCAACTTTCAGCTGAGCTAGGGCAGGAGATGGAATGGGAATAAGCCCAAGTGAAAACATCAAAGACCCTGCTGCCTTACTGAGGTTTGGTGGTTTCTCTTGGATAGTTGCTTTTCAGTTCATTTTATGGTTTTGGTTAATTTCCAGAGTTCTGAAATGGTTAATTTTTGTTGTGTTCCTCATATTTTCATTGTTTGAGAGGGAGAACTAGTTTGCCAACATCTCCTCTTCACCATTCTGGAAGTTGATCTCCCCATTTTCATGATTTTCATTTACTGCAATGCTAGATTTGATTTACTGGTATTTAAGATTTTTGTGAATATAAGTGATATTTTTGAATTAGGTAACATCCAGTCTTTTTCTATGCTTTGGAATAGCTGCTATAAGATGTTTCTTTGATGGTTTAGTAGTTTTTAGGTCTGCTATGGAGAGAGGTTTTTGCATTGTTTTTTCCTAAGGATTCTGCCTCCTTTAATGTAATTTTACTCATCCTTTTACCAAATGCAGCAGCTTCCTTGACTCTTCCTCAGTGTGACCATATGCATACATCTTGTTTTATCTATGTTAGTGTGTGTAATGGTACTTTGCAAAGTTTTGGCCAAGATTTTTGTCTGTATCATTCACTGCATTATCCCCAGTGCCTAAAATGGTGTCTGTAACATAATGTATTCCAAATAGATATTTCTTGAATGAATAAATCACATCTAATCTCTTAAATGTTTCTCACTTCTCACTTATTTTCATCTCCAGTAATGTCTGCCACTTCCCTCCATGCTTTCATTTCCTTTCTGTACTCCATAGTAGGAACTCAGTATTGTTTTAATGAATCGATGACACTTTTCACAAGTAAATGTTTATTGAATTAATCTGGTTTTAAAGCGAATTCTTTTCACTAATATCAGTATTATTGTAACCATTAAATAATGTATTTTACATACCTTTTGTTGTAACACTCTGTTTTTTAGGCCATGGACACAGTCATTCCCTCTTCAACGGTGCTCTGGATCAGGTGCATGGCCATGGAGATCATTGCCATAGTCATGAATTGAAACATGGTGCTGCACATAGCCATGATCATGGTCATGGCCATGGACACTTTCATTCTCATGGTGAGTACAGCCTAAAGACTTTCAAATGGACAACCTTCCAAAGAAACAGAATGGTGTAGATTACTTTTCCTAGTTGATACAGTCTGTTAAAAAGATACTACAATCAACTTACTTTCTAATGAATCAGACTAAATGGTTCCCAGGGCTAGTTCATTTTTAGTATATAATGAAATTAACTTGGTATAAGGCAGTCGATATAGCTTTTTTTCAGGGAATGTATCATAATAAAATGCCACTATTTTAAGTGAGTGTGAGTGAATGAGGAACAATTGCATTTTAGCACATGAAAGTCATGATTTTTTTAAAGCATGATGAGGCCTTTTGTGCTATATATAGAGAGAGAGAGAGACTTATAAAAACACAACAGAGGTTTTCAATTTTTCACGTTTTCATTGTAATTTTGATATCATCTGATTTATGTCTACGTTCCCTTAGCTATCTTTATGTTCTAACTTACATAACATTGGGCACTAAATTATAAGACATTTTTCGACTTAATATTTTATTTTAAAATTATATTTTAAACAGTTTATTCATGAAATTTTAGAGTATAGATTAATAGAAGCTGCTTAGGTGATACAATTTGATTAATCTTTAAATAAATTATATGCTTCAATATTGTCTGTACTTGCCACATAGAATCTTAAAGCTTTAGATGTGAAGATATGACAGGGCGCTTGGAGATTGAGTCCTAACTCCTTAATTTTTAAGTCTCTAAAATTTGCTACATTTTTGTAACTATTACATCGATCTGCTTTAAAACCTTGCTTTTCTTAAGTTTTGCTCACATGCATCTCAAAACAATTTTTGAAAATTGTGTATCCCTCATACATTTTTAAGATGATTTCTAAAAAAAATTTGTTTAAATAATTGCAAAGAATATAACTTCTGACACATTGTAGATAATATTTTAGAATGAAATTTCTGTATTACTCTATTGAATATATTCAGTAGTATCTAAAATACCTTAGTGATTGAGGCCCACTGTTACTCATTCAAAAATGTGTAAACAGTTATAAATTTTACAGTATCCTTTTTCTCCTTGAATTCTTATTTCCATTCCATTTCCTTTCCAGAATGTTATAATAATGGATTATATTTGTGTTAAATCTTTAATTGATCATCTGTTATACTTCCTGGCAATAAAATACGTATACATATGTAAATTTTTTATTTCCTAGGGACAGAAGACTTAGCAGTAAACCTTTCTTTTGGATGGAGTTATTGTAATTTTTACTAGTACAAAGTCAATAAAAATAATTCTATTTTCAAATTTTGATACATATATAACCTTAAAAAAGCAACATTTTATTTGAAATATGTATCCTAATGATTGGAGCTCCTTTTTTTTTTTTTTTTTCCAGTTAGTTTTGGATAAATAACAATTGTTAGTGTAAAACAGGTTTTGGCATCAATTGTGTTCCTATTTCTCATCTTTACAATGTAAGTACTAAGAAACCTTAATTAGAAGTAATTCTGTTAGAGCACTTTCACTCAGTTCTTTGAACACTTTCAGAATTACATTCCAAAAATTACATAATGAGGTATTATTAAAAATTATTTACAGTGCTTTCTATTCTTAAAAATTATTTTTGTGATCTATTAATTAACAGTTTCATTAGCAAATTCCTACATTTTATTAAAAGCAGAGAATTGGAAACCCTGTTGCTTACAAAAGGATTTGCTAGCTGTAAAGTCATTACTTTTCTAACGTTACAAGCAACATTTGCAGTTGAGCCCTGTTTGTTGCCCAAGATTTCTTCTAATACCCTGGGCAATCCGCTGCAGTAAGATTCTAGATAGGTGAAAGGTAGCCCTTTTTTGGTCAAGAGGGAGAAGGGTAAGTGGGAAAGAAGAATTGGCATGACATCAGGGCACAAAGAGATCATAGAAACTACTAAATGGAAATGCTAGAGATCATAGAAACTACTAAATGGAAATGCTAGGCTTCAAACACAGGGAACCTGACTCTAAAATCTGCTCTTAACTGTTATTCTGCCGTCAGTATTATATAAGACAATCGGAGAATACAAAACCAACAGGGCCATGATTCCATTTTGCCCGTGAGACATTATAGTCTCATTGGGAGATACTGTGAGCTTCATATTTATTTGACTGTTGCACTTTGAGTAAAGCTGGCTGTTTTTGTTTGTTTTAGCTGCTCATATCAGAGTGACTTAGCAGTAAAGATTTATATCTTGCTGTTGGGTTGATAGTGTAGAGGGCTGGGGGGATCTGTTCCTCACGGCATTTCAGGGATCCAGGTTCTTTCCATCAGTGGGATTCTTCACCCTTGGAATTCACCCCTGGATTCTCTGCGTCTAGCTAGAGATAGAGTACATAAAAGATAATGTGGGGTACTCTTACAAGCCTGGAAGTGGTTTACATATCATATTTCTTTTTCTTTTTTTTTTTTTTTTGAGGAAGATCAGCCCTGACCTAATATCTCCTGCCAATCCTCCTCTTTTTGCTGAGGCAGACTGGCCCTGAACTAATATCCATGCCCATCTTCCTCCACTTTATATGGGACGCCCACCACAGCATGGCTTGCCAAGTGGTGCCATGTCCGCACCCGGCATCCGAACCAGCGAACCCTGGGCCGCTGAAGCAGAACTTGTGAACTTAACTGCTGCACCACTGGGCTGGCCCCTATCATATTTCTTTGTTTACAACTCAGTCACATATACCACCTAACTCAGGGGAGCCTGGTAAATGTAGTTTAGTTGTTTATCAAAGAGGAAGAAGAAATGGGTCTGTAAGCAACTAGCCAGTCTCTGCTACAGATAAATTTTATATCTAGAAAGACTTTCAGATTTTATGTAGATGAGAGTTACATTGTCTTATATAGCTGTTATATTAGTATGACAGAATATACCTTTTAAAATAATTATGTCAAAAATGACTATCTGGACCTGCTACCTATAGATTGAAATCTGGTGCCTTGATTAGGAGCTGGATTTTTAGAATAGTTACACTTTTGACCATCAGCAGGATTTTCAAGGTAGCTACATCTTACTCCCCACACAGCAGTGCCATATCCAGACAGAAATCATTGTGCAGCCTTATGCTTTTATACCTCTTGACGTTGTTACAATGTTCTAACAAAGCTGTAGTTATAAGGGTATGTCAGCTCTTTGGTGCTGTGGGCCAAGAACTACGACCCCAGGCAGGCAGGCTTCCTGTTAGTCATGATAAGAAATCTTTCAGTCCTCTTGATGATCCCTTTTAACGAATTTTGCTAATCTTTTACATTCTTTACCCATATTTTCTACTTCGATGTTAAAGCTGATTAGCAATCTTCAAATTCAAAAATTGCAGTATTTTTCTCATCATAAAGGCAAAATGAAAACGTATTTTTATCTCTTCTGTGTGAAAAGCTTGCCACGCCCATCTAGGAGCTGTTGCCATAGTCCAGTTTTCCTGGATGCTGTCCTGGCTTCATTTCTTGGACTTCTTAATAACTTCAAGCAGTGGTTTTGTTTTTATTCAATTTTCCACTTGTAAAATTAGCATAACAAGCTATAGAAGGTATGTTATGAATGTTAGAAGACTTTCACACTGTTTTTAATTTACTGTATTTTTATCTTACCAGATTGCTTAATATAATAATTTCCTAAATACTCTGTACTCTGATGCATTTTGAAATTGCCCATGTCTATCTCCATTAAATTAAAAAAATAATTTTGTAGGTCTGATATGGCTATATAGTCATGCAGCCTTCGTGATACATTTGAATGAAAAGTACTCTGAATTGTAAAAATTGAATCAGGAATTGAAGACATGTTTTAAAATAATTTAACTTAACTCTCTGCAGATGGTCCCTCCTTAAAAGAAACAACAGGACCCAGCCGACAGATTTTACAAGGTATGACAAGGAATTTGTATAATTCTCAGTTTTATGAAACTGGTTTCATAGTTTTGATTTGTCTGAAGTTTTCCTTTAAGAAAAATAGATAGCATACCATTTATGTTTAAAATTTTAGCCTTCCTACTGATTTTTTTATATATACAGTTAAAATATTCAGAAACTATACTGCTTAAATATAAATAATACTCATGCCAGTGACTATAGTAATACCATAGTAGTATGTTTGCCTTTGTAGGATTATTAAATAATTTTTCCAAGAATAATATTCAATATGTATTTATGTTGTGGAAAAATTTAGTGCTAAAAATGTAATAACATCCAAACCCAAAGAATGTACACAATACCAGGAGTGAACCCTAATGTAAACTATGGACTTTGGGTGATGATGATGTGTCAATGTAGTTTCATCAGTTGTAACGAAAACTACTCTGGCGAGGGATGTGGACAATGGGAGAGGCTATGCGTAAGTTTGGATGGGGGTATTTTGGAAATCTCTGTATCTTCACCTCAGTTTTACTATGAACCTAAAACTGCTCTCAAAAATAAAATTTATTATATATTTTTTTAATGTAGGCAAAGTGAGACCTCGGTCATATCCATAGACATCAAATGATGGTACCTAAAGAGGAGCTTACCTATCATGTAAAATGATACGTTACAAAATTTTACAAGCCAGAAAAAACCCAGTCTTGTCTCTGAACTATGGTAGTTTCTTTTTTGAGATGTGAACCAGTCTTTGGCTCTGAATTAGCATGTAAACTTTGTTGGCAAGGTTTCCTAATTCCCAGCTCCACTTCTTCCTGCCTTTATTAACTTTTGACTTCAGTTTGACTTTCTCAGTAGCTTGTGATCCAATCTCTACAGCGCTTCTTTTTCTCTCTGTTTCTTGATATAGCTCTTGCTTTTTATTATTTCAATATGAATATGTTCCTCCATTCTGAGGAATTTATTTCAAGAGGCTTAAATGTGTCTTCCAGTCACTAGTTTTTCATTTGCAAAATATATTGAATTGTTTTAGAATGGCATTTGCTGAAATGGCGTGTAATCATGCGTATGTAATGCATCTATATTCAATGCTATAAATTAGTCTTGATAATGAGTTTATTTTTAGTTTTGGAAATCATCACAAACTGAGGGAAGGGAGGTTAGATTTGCCTTCCTAATTATCTTTTATACAGACTGTTGCGAAAATCAGTTTATGTTTTCTGAGTATCCATCAATTTATGGTGGCTGAAACAGCCCAGTAGGAGATAGCTGAAGGATAGGGTTAACTGCCTGGCATTAAAATTTTGTCACATAGATACTCATGCATGGAAACTGAGTTAGCTGAATTTTTCAGTTATTTGCTGCATCTTCAATGTGACCCCTGGCTTTCTAGGTTCTTGGGCAGTTAGATTATGAGTATCCTATCAGGTCTTGTAAGGCTTTCAACTTTTATATAAATTAAACATGTCTGTTTAGATTTCTTTCTTTAGTGATTTTTCTTAAGAGTTCTCGAAAGTAAGAAGGGCTTAGATAATTAATGACATTTCCTAATAAAACCAGTTTTCAGGTCAGCAAATAAGATGCAGCCAGGGACTTTTCAATCAAAGAAAAGTGAAGAGCAAATGATTCTTTTCTTTTTCCTTTCAGTGTTTAGAGCTATTTTCATTTCTGATTCTATCAAAATACTGATTAAAGAATATAAAGGTTTGAAATCATGTCACTTAAGACTTTTGAATCTTAAGGACCCTCAATCTACTTCAATGTGCATTTTCCTCCAGTCTTATTTTTAAAACTTAATGTGATCCCAATACTTATAAATCTATTTATTTCTTTGCTACTTGTGATACCCTAGAGAAAAAAAATTTTTTTCTATGAGGAAGTTTCTGGCATAATATTATTTTTGTTATAGAAAAGAGACCCATTAGCGTTTTGAAGAATTGTTATAAAGGTCAATACTCTATACAAATGAAAAGTATATCAGTTACTGAGGAGTGAGTTGTATTTGCTATAATAATTGATGTAATACTCCACAGTACCACGTGAATTGAAGCATATTTTCCTAGAGCACATTAAGGTTCCATGGGACTCATTAATAGTCTGTTTTTAAATTATTAAAAGTCTTTTCAAGTTTCAGTAAATCTGTGTTTGACACTTGAGAAATAAATGCTTTGCCTTTAATTTGTCCAGTGAATAATAAAAAAGGAAAATAAGTATTTCTAAAGTAGACACATGCTTTTTACACATTAGGTATTTCTTTTCAGATAGAATAATTGGTGCTATTGAAGAATGTTCTGTTTTTAGCAACATATGGTTGAAGTTTGTTCAGGAGACAGTTTTCTTGTACGTTAAATTTTACCTAGTAAGGATCTAAATGTTAAATGATATTGTCTTAGCTAAGTCTTTTTAGAAATAATGTATTTTCAATCTCCTTCTTGACATTTTTTGATGGTTTTCCAGTCAACTATCAATTATTAGATGTTAATATTTAATGAGTTCTGTCTCTGATCCCACTTGTGTTCACTAACTAATATTCTGCACTCAATTCTGATGGAAGGGGTTTCCCCACATACCAGCAAACAATTCTCCGACACCAAGAGGTCAGAAGTCAGGAGGGTGGGACTGAAATTTCTAACCCTCTAATATCACGTGGTTGCTTCTCCTTAGGTGTGGTCCAGAGTCACCTCATTAACATTGACTAGAGATGCCTGTGTCATTCTCATCACTTAGGAAATTCCAAGTGTTTTAGGAACTCTGTGCCAGAAACAGGGACAAAGACCAAATATATATTTCTAATTATAAATCACAGTATCATGTTATATCTAGGTTGTTGGGTAGTAGAATATCAGTATCCTACCAGTTTGATATTTAATTATTAAAAGTCAAAAATATATTTTATAGGGGCCGGCTCCGTGGCCAAGTGGTTGAGTTTGCATGCTCTGCTTCGGCAGCCTGGGGTTTTGCTGGTTTGGATCCTGGGTGCGGACATGGCACTGCTTGTCGGGCCAGGTTGAGGTGGCGTCCCACATCCCACAACTGGAAAGACCCACAACTAAAATATACAAATATGTGCTGGGGGTATCTGGGGAGAAAAAGCAAAAAAATGTATATATATCTCTATATGTCTGTATATATATATTATATCCACTTTAAAATATTCAAATCCCTACTTTCTTTCATATCAAGTTTGAGCTTACTATGTAATTTTAGTTAGCAAAATCTTCAGGATAATTGATAAATATATCAGAATTAGTAGAGTTATGGTCCATAGGAAATTCTAGTCTCAGGTAGTAATAATTTTAATTCCCAGCAGAGGGCTCTGTGTGTACATATATTTGTAGTTATAAACAAAGTTTTCTCGAACAATTCTTTCAGTCTGCCGTTTTCTTCTAACAGATTATTAATTAACATCTGGACTCTTTTAACCAGAGATGAATGTGTTCAAACACTTTTTAAAATCAGCTTATTTCTCTACTTCTTCATTTATATTATACCAAAATAGTAAGGATCGTTAGAGCAAGTATAATTTAGGACAGGTATTTTAACCCTGCCAATTTGAAAAGAGAAAGATTATTTCAATTCCCAAAGGTACTATTATTTTGTTACTAAGAATCTGCATGCCTTGTGATTTTCAAATTGGTAGTTTTTAATATATAAAATCAAGAATATAGTTTAAAAAATATTTCTATTTTCAGTTGATCAGAAGATATTATTTTGATTCTGATTATGCTTTATTTCTAGGTGTATTTTTACATATTCTCGCAGATACACTTGGGAGTATCGGTGTAATTGCCTCTGCCATCATGATGCAAAATTTTGGTCTAATGATAGCAGATCCAATTTGTTCAATTCTCATATCCATGCTTATAGTTATAAGGTAAGTGTTAGTATGTTACTTCCATGTATTAAAATGGGGCGTGATAAATGTGCTACTTAAATTACAGATCTAAAATACAACTTATTATTGTGTTGGTTTCCTTTTTCATCTTCCTATTTTTCCCTATTGCCATTTATTTCTTGTCTTGGTTTCGATACTTCTTTTTGGTCTGTAATTCAAATTACTAGTAATTTTCTTGAATCCATACTCTATTTGTGGAGTAGAACATTGGCAATGTAAAATGTATTAACTATAGTTAGAATCTTATTCCTTTGATGTCTACATCTTGCACTGTCACATGCAAAACAATATTAAAGTCTCTTCTTCTAGAACTATTTAATTTATAAAGTCATTGCAGAAGTCTTTTAAAAACGCTTACTAAAGTCTGCCTATGTCTGTCTCCTTGGCTAGATTTTAAAATTCTTGAGGAAAAATCTATCTCCTATCTCTTTCTGCCTCTATTGCCTACCATAGTGTCAATGTGTATACAAAAGTGTGTGTGTCTAAGTTCTCAATAAATACCTGCTGAATTAGATTGTATAGTTATTATCTCTTAAATTTATCTCATGCTGAGATACATTTTTATTATTGGTTTAATTTTTATCAGAATAATGGAATAATATGTGCCTTTATTTCACAGTCTCACATTATTTAACTTAAAAATTAATTATACATATACATGTCTTGATTGGACTGTTTTTGTTTGATTTATCTGTATGATTTTACTGTCAGTAAAACTTTCTAATGATAATGAAGACCTCCTATAGGGCAGGCCATGATGAATTTTATAGCTTGTAGTTGAATAGAATAGACTTAATAAATTACGATGAAATTATAATCATATAAATTAGTCATAAATACAGATTTTTAAGTTTTTACCTAAAAAACAGGATATACATTTTAAACATGTAGATAATTTTTTAAATTTCTGTAAATTATTTGCACTAGGAAGCAACTCTGCTTTGTAAAAGTCTTTTATAAAGCTTGGAATACCTTTACTTCATCTTTGGATATCTTATAACACTTCCTTGAAAGTTTAGCGTACACATCACACATATTCTATGAAACATCTCCTGATAGATTTGGTGACTTCCACCTGTACCTCTTTATGTTAGTGTTCAGTGTTCATTTTATTTTGTTTTGTAATATAATTTTAGCTGCTTCTAATACTTCTTAGAGTAGGATCTTAATATTCACTAGTTTTTTTTAATCTCCACTGATGGTATCCTAATTCTGCTATAATTTATCACTTGGAAGAGGTTGGCCTCTCTTTCTCCCTCTAAACTCTTCTCCACACTGTGGTCAAAGTGATCTTTCTTTAATGGAGATTATGGTGCATGGAAACATTCTCTTGCCTTAAATTCTACAGTGGCTCTTTCTAACCTTCAGGATAAAGTCCGAACTTGTTAATTGGGCTTCATGATGGTACCCATATTTCTCTTCAGTCTTTCTCTCACCCCCTCTCAATTTCTGTTCTGCTCTCCACCCGCAATAAACTACTTTTAGTTTCCTGAAAATGTGTTATGAGCTCTCTGGATTCTGGGCTTTGATCATATTTCCTCTCTCCAAAATACTCTTAATTTAATGTTTTCTCCCTTCCCCCTGCCCCCGACAAATAGATACATCACAGCTACTCATCCTTCAGATCATATTTCAGTTTAAATGGCACTTCATTCAGGAAGCATGTCCTGATTCTCCCCTTCTCAGACTGGGTTATACCTATAGCATCTTTTACTATTCCTCTCATGGCATTTACTTACTACAGTCAGGGATATGTTCTGAGAGATACATCATTAGGTGATTTTGTTATTGTGCGAACATCATAGAGTGTACTTACACAAACCTTGATCGTATAACCTACTGTACACCTAGACTATAAGGTACTAATCTTATGGGACCGTTGTTGTATATGTTGTCTGTTGTTGACTGAAATGGCTTTATGTGGTGCATGACCGTATATTGAAATAGCCTATTTTCTCTCTTAAGCTCCATGAGGGCAAACTATATTTTTATTATTGTAAAGTCAGCACCAGACCCCTCCAGGCAAAAAGTTGCTATATTTTGGGTTTTAATCAAAATAAATTCGTGTTTTTTCAGCCTCAGAGTTACTTTCTCTAATCGCAAATAGGGAATTATTAAAGCTGGAGACACAGGCCTGGGCTAAGAGTTTGGGTTTTATTTCAGGTGCAGTGGGGAGCCAGAGAGGAGTGGAATTATTTGATTTGTATTTTTAAAAATCATTTTGGCTGCTGTGTAGGTAATGGATTATAAGGGCGCAAGAATGCAAAAATACAGACCAGCTAGAAAACTATTGCAGAGAGGCCATGGCGGCTTGATCTAAGGTACTCATCCAAGAGGTGGAGAGACAGATAGAATGAGAAAATGCTTTGGGTGTAGAGCTAATAAGATTTGCTTGTGGATGTGAATGTTTTGGTCAGGCTAGAGTGAAAGAAGGGAATCAAGGATAATTCCTAGAGCTTTTACATGAGAAACTGAGTGGATGAAGGTGTCATTACTGAAAGAACACTAGGGGAAGAGTAATGTTTGTTTGTTTTTGAAGAGCATTGCAGATCGAAACTTCTGTTTTAGTTGTTACTGAATTTGAGATCTCTTATTAGACATTTATATGGAGATCTCAAGTAGGTGGTAGACGTGTTGATATGGAGTGGGAGCACTCAGCTGAATATAAGGGGTTGGTAATAGTACACACATAGATTTAAAGTCATGGAGCAGCGTTTATCTGGCATAAATGCCACAATTCCCACCCCTTCCATTTTCCTGGAAAACATCCTTCTTTTCTGCTGAGCCCAATTCAGCTTCAGGGTCCCTTTCAATATAGGGCTTCAAGTAGCCATAACTAATCACCTGCAGTTGGCTTTCAAGATGAAAACTACGTGTCATCCTTGTCTAAGTCCTACGGATTTATTTTAAAAATTTTTTCTTAGTAGTCTACGTAAATATAGTCTGAAATTTATATAATTTTATTCTTTTTCATTATTGTTAAGCTTTAACATTTTAATTATTTATTCTTTTCCTCTGTTCTGATAACAAAAGTAATACCTGTTGACTGTAAAAAACTCAAACATTCCTGAAATGTACAACTTATCTGTTAAAATGTTCTCATAATCCAACCTCTTGGAGATAAAGCAGAAAACTTTAACATAGCTTAAAATCATTTAATAAATGTTTTAGGGGGCTGGCCCCATGGCCGAGTAGTTAAATTGGTGTGCTCTCTGCTTTGGTGGCTCGAGGTTCGCTGGTTTGGATCCTGGGTGTGGACCTACACACTGCTTGTCAAACCACGCTGTGGCGGCATCCCACATAGAACTAGAATGATTTACAACTAGGATATGCAACTATGTACTGGGGCTTTGGGAAGAAAAAAAAAGAGGAAGATTGGCAACAGATGTTAGCTCAGGGCCAATCTTCCTCACCAAAAAAACCCAAAAGCATGAAAAAAAATGTTTTAGTGCTCACTCTGTGCTAGGCAGTAAACAACATGGGCAAATACCCTACCCTCATGTAGCTTACTTTCTAATCTACTATCTAATCTACTAATAGGAGATAGGGTCAATAAAGCAGATGAACATGCAAATAGATAACAGTGATAAATGCTATGAAGTGTAAGGGGATGTTATTTTAGGAAGGCTTGGAAAGTCCTCTGCATAAGGTGACATTTGAACAGAGACCTTAATGATGAAGGAGAGGGGCATGGGACTATTTAGAGGAAGAGCATTCCTGGTACAGGGAAGTTCAAGTAAACACGCTGAGACAGGAGCATGCCTGGCATGTGTAAGGAACAGCAAGAAGGGCAATGTAGCTGGAGTGCAGTGTACAGGACAGAGAGTGGTAAATATATGTATCTAAGAGTTCAGGGGAGAGTAGGGTGGAAGATATAAATTTGGGTGTCATTAGCTTATGTGTGGTATTTAAAGCCATGAGAAGATTGGCTGAGTTTACCCAGAGAATGAGTATTGATAGAGAGGGGAAGAGGTCTGAAGACTCAGCCCTGGGGAGGTGGGGCAGAGGAGGCAATTCCAGCAAAGGAGAGTAAAGTGGAGGGGCCAGTGAGATGGAAGGAAAGCTGCAAGCATGCGTTGTTTTAGGAGCCATATAAAGAAAGTGGTTCAAAGAGGAAAGAGTAATCATAAATGCTGCTGGGACTGATAAGTGGTAATCTAGGCAAGATACGCAGAAGAGTGATGAGAATGAAAGCTTGATCAGAGTAGCTTTAAGAAAGAATGGGAGGGGAAGAAATGCAGATAGCAACTATAGTCCACTCCTTTTTAAGGCCTTTTGCGGTAAAGGGGAGCAGTGTGTTTGCCTGGCAGCAGTGAGGGCCCACTTTGAGGTTTGTGGTCATGAATTTAAAGTGAAAATGAGCAGCACAGTTGTATTTTTTTTTGCTAGTCTTGTTCAGCTACTTGATAAAAAGTATGGAATAGACAGAGAATTGGATTTAACAGGTTTGGGGTTTTGTCAGGTGAATACTGACAGAATGAGAAAGGAGCAAGGCAGGGATTATAGGAGTGAGAAATTAAAATTTAGAGGTAATAATAGATGCTAAAAAAAGAAAAAAAAAGTGATAGGTTCAGTGGATTGGAGTTCTGGAGAAGTGTTAGAGTGGTGAGATTAGGGAAAGAGATCCAGAAGTAGGAAGCATTGTTCAGATTGTGAGATGCTTGAAATTGAGATCTTCAGGTCTAAGGTATGATCGTAGGGGTGTATCTAGGATAAGATCATCATATAGAGGCTAAGTGTTGGATGGATTGTCCACATGGATATTTAAATTAAGAGTAATGAAAAAAGGGGTCAGCCCAGTGGTGTATTGGTTAAGTTTGCTCACTCCACTTCAGCAGTTCAGTGGCCCAGGGTTTGTGGGTTCAGATCCAGGGTGTGGACCTGTGTACCACTCATCAAGCCATGCTGTGGTGGCATCTCACATACAAAATAGAGGAAGATTGGTGCAGATGTTAGCTCAGCGACAATCTTCCTCAAGTAAAAAGCGGAATATTGGCAATAGATGTTAGCTCAGGGACAATCTTCCTCTCCAAAGGCAAAAAAAAAAAAGTAATGAAAAGAGTAGAGATAGAACGATAATAAGCCCTGTTGTTGAGCTCTTCAGTGACTGAAGGGGAGCTATCAAGAATTGTAACACTACGGGCTGGCCCGGTGGTGCAGCAGTTAAGTGTGCACGTTCTGCTTCAGCGGCCTGGGGTTCCCTGGTTCAGATACTGGGTGTGGACATGGCACTGCTTGGCATGCCATGCTGTGGTAGGCATCCCACATATAAAGGAGGGGAAGATGGGCATGGATGTTAGCTCAGGGCCAGTCTTCCTCAGCGAAAAGAGGAGGATTGGCAGCAGTTAGCTCAGGGCTAATCTTCCTCAAAGAAAAAGAAAAAGAATTGTAACACTGGTAATCAAGATCCTTAAATGTTCATACAATAATGAATTGTTTACAAGGAGATTACTCTGAGACATTTTTCAAAATGCTTGATTAGCCAAAGCTGATTTGAAGAAATAGATGAAAACTCTTACAGACGCAACAAAGTATAGTATAAAGAAATAATTTTTCTCACCCTCAGTTTTTATATATATTTGCAATTCACCAAGAGCAGGAAAAATAATAGGAATCTTTATATAGTCTTTGGATCTAAATGTTCCTCAGTTGGAAACATGCCATGGAAATAGACATCTCTCCCTTCTAGGCTGCCCAGTATTACATTTTCAGTTTCATGGTGAAAGTAATTTCTTAGAAAAAGACAGTTTTTCTCTCAACATTTTCTAAGACAACTAAAGGGTGATACAAATTTCTGGCAAAATTGGGTTGTATGAATTTTGTTTCCCAATGAAAAGCAGGAAATTGAGTATAACAGAGTGTTATTTTTTATCTTTTGAAAATATTCTTCTTATAAAAGGTTTCAGAATGATTTTGCTCCTTTTTTTCCCATTAGTGGTTGAATTAGAACGGAAAGTGGGTTTATAAGTTAGAGTGCAGAAATCCAAACAATTAGTTGTAGCTTTGAATCACATTGTGATTTAAAAGTAATGCTCTTTACGTAGATCTGTAGCTTGATTTTTGATTCACTTAAACAAAAGGAGTACCTGTGCATGATGGGAAAAAATACATAAACAGGATGCAGAAATAAGCTTTGTTACTGGTGTGGTACTTCTGAAGACTTGCTGGATTTTTTTTTTTTAATCAGTTTTCTGCAACTCACCAGCTACTGTCTTGTGGTGCTTTGTATCTTCTTACCATAATCATCTGTAAATACAAATAAAAGCTTTTTAAACAAAAGAAATTGTCTTTTTTTAGGTCCAAAAGTTTTTCAAGTAATGTATTTTTTCTTGTCATTTTGAAGAAAAAAATAGCCCAACTTTTAGAGGCAAACTGAGGTATAGGCTTTAAAAATGACAAGTAGTGGGCCTAAATAGAGGATGAAATGGAAAGAATATGCACTAATGAAAACAAAATTATAAACTTGAAATTCCAAATCATAGATGATCATTGTTGTTCATGAATACAGGATTTAGACCAGATACTGATTTTGATGAATCTTATTGATTCCATGGTTAGATAGATAATTATTTGTGGCCTGTATTAATAAAAAGTAAGCTTATTTTTAAACATGTAAGAAGCTACCATGTCTTCACATAGTCATATAAGAAAGTATGAAGATTTCTTTTTTCAAAAATGGTTTTGGGTGTTGCCTGACAATTTCCTTTGTGGTTTGTCTTTCAAGTGGTTATAATTTATGAACTAAACTTCTGGGGACTGCCTAAGATTTTAACTTGTGTTTGTATATGTACCTGTATTGTAAAATTGAACATATAGGAACGTTATTACATAATAATTATATTTTTTAATCATATAAAACCATCATAGAGCATTTATAAATATTGATTAGTCTAACAGCCTTTTTCAACCAGCATTCTAGGAGAGAATGCCCTAAGGCATCCATTTGTATGTAATTATTAACTTCTCACCTGTGCATCTAGAAAAGTACTGCTTATGTTACTATCCTTTGGGGAATTGAGAAATAGTCACTCAAATCATTTTGTATGTTCAGGGGTTCAGATGACGAACCCTAGTTAAGAAAGTCTGGCAGACAAGCTTAGAAATATTAGAAGGCAGAGAGCAAGTGTGGTAATGTATTAGTGATCTTTGGCCAATAACTTGAGACCAGAGAAAGTATTTGTGGCTTAAAAATTGGAAAGAAGAGATTATTCTTTTATGTAAAATATATGATTGTATTTCTGTCCAACCCATGAGAATCAATGGAAAGACTATGCCAAATAGATAGTGTATTAAAGTTACAAATATAAAATTGATATACAAAATTAATACCCTTTATATATAAGCAAAATCCATTTGAGTGGTATAATTAAAGAGAAGACACCTTTTCATTAGCAACAACAAAGACAATGTAGAGATAAAACGTGTGAGGAAAAATGTGGACACTTCTAAAAAACACAAAAGTAGACTTGAACAGAACCTTTTTTGTCAACTATGATGTTTTTGAAGAATCAACATGATAAACATGTTAGCTCTTGTGTTTATTTATAAATTTAAAGCCATTCTAATAAAAATACAAACAGCTTTTTTTCCAGAGGGGGCAGATAAAGTTGATTTTAAAGTTTATAAGGAAAAATAAACAAGCAGGAGGAATAGCCAATAAAACCCTGGAAAAGAAGATAAAAAATGCAAAGCCTTTTAAATTAAAATAGTGAGGTACCTGAAAAAGCAAACAGACTAATGCAGCAGATGAGAGAGTCTGGAAATAGATTTACGTGCAAATAGAAATTTAGTAAAGATAAAGGCAGCATTTCAAATTAGTGGGGAGGAAAAGATGGACTTTCTAATAGCTGGATAACCATTTGGAGAAAGATAAATTTGGAATTGTAGCTCATTCTGTATACCCTGATAAATTCCAAATGGATTAGAGCTCCAAAAGTAAAACATGAAACCATGCTAGTACTAGGAGAAAGCATGTCTGAATTATTTTACATGAGAATATTAGAATAATATGGCTCAAAACCTAGAATCAGTAAGAGGAAAGATTGGTTAATTAAGTTACATAAAAAAGAACTTTGGTATAGAAAAAATAAAAGCACCATAAGGGAAGTGAAAGGCATAATAAACTGGGATAAATATTTGCCACTTAGATCATGAAGGGCTAATCTCCCTAGTATAGAGAGAAGTCCTAAAAATAAAAACTAAATTAAAAGGCCAGCAGCCTAATAGAAAAAAGGGGCAAAAGTTCCTTTGGTTCACAGGAAAATAAATACAAATGACTTTTAAACATATAAAAGTAGTTCAGTCTCACTCATCAGAAAGAATTGCAAACTAAAACTATATTGAGACACCACTTCTCACCTACCAGGCTGATAAATATCCAAAAGTTTGCATAATCTTTTGGCAAGTCTTTAGGTAAAATAGGCACTCTTTATACACTGCTGATAGAAATGAAAATGGTACTATCTCAATAGAGAGAGCTTTGATAATACATAGCCTAATTAAATGTGCATTTACCTTTGCTTAAATAATCCCACTTCTGGGAGAGTATCCTAAGGAAAAAGTGGCAAAAATATAAAAGAATATACTCATGAAGTCGTTCTTTGTGACTTTATTTGTTACAGCTAAAGATTAGAAAGAACACAGATGTTCATCAATAAGGGAGTTCTGTGCAGCCCCCCCAAAAAGGGAATAAAGGAGGGGTGACAGCAGCAAGACGGCAGAATAGGAAGCCCTAGACTCTCTTTCCTCCATGCAGACAGAGGTTTAACACAACAAACTGACAAAATACTTCTCTCAGAAATCCAGAAACTAGTTAAAAGGTTCCTGTTCCCCAGTCTGGTGGGAAGCCAATCGCGTGGAGGCTTGGTAGAAAACTTGTGACACTCTCCACTTTTTCTCCTTAGAGCCACTCCTACCCTGACCCCCATACAGGGTGGAGTGTTCGTGAGGAACCCCCTACTCCCATCTTCTCCCTGGAGAGGGAAGGGAATTGAGCATAGCTCCAACTGACTTTTAGGGGGGCTGCTTGAGAGACTGATGTCTTTCTTGCTTGTATCCAAGTGCTGTCAGAAAGGGGTGCTAGGTTGGGCATCCCTGAGAACAACATTGACTGTGCATTAGAGTCTACAGTACCACAAACAGACGCTAGGTGGAACCATAGGACCGTGATTTAACAGCTTCTGCAGTATCGCAGACAGACACCAGGAGGAGCTCATGAGTGGAAGCCAGCAAACCTTTTCAAATAGGAGGTTGCATGCACAAGCCCAGAGAGGACACGTACCCAGAAAAGACTTGAGAGGTTTTTAGGATCTCTAGCTAGGTTACGTAGAGAAAGCCTTCCTTGTATGAAACCAAACCACAAAGTCTCAAGAGTTGGCTGATTCCCTAGATGCAAAAAATCCCAACAACAAAAAATAAGACATACAAAGGAACTAGCCAACCGTGCACATACAAAGGACCAATTTAGACCTCCAGAAACCAAATGTAAAAAAAGGAGACATATGAGTTTCTAGATAAAAATTCAAAATTACTGTCATAAAGATGTGCAGTTGATTGAAAGAAAGCACAGATAGACAACTAAATGAAATCGGGAAAATGATGCATGAACAAAATGAGAATACGAGAAAAGAGATAGAAACTATGAAGAAGAGCCAGAAATCCTGGAACTGAAGAATAACAGTAACTGAGTTGAAAAATTTCCTTGAGAGACTCAGTAACAGATTTGTCTAGGCAGAAGGAAGAATCAGTGAACTTGAATACAGGACTTTCAAAATTACTGAGGCAGAGGAGCCCCCGCCCCCAAAAAGAATGAAGAAAAATTGAAAGAATCTGAGGTGTTTATAGACAAGCAGACATGTGCATTATGGGAGTCCCAGAAAGAGAGAAAGGGGCAGAGAACCTGTTTGAAGAAACAATGGCCAAAACTTTTCCAAATCTGAGAAAAGAAATAAATATACAAATTCCAGAAACTTAACTCCAATTAGTATAAATCTAAAGATTACTACACTGAGACACATCATAAACTGTAAAGTCACATGTAAAGTGAGAGTCTTGAAAGCAGCAAGAGAAAAGCAACTCGTTATATGCAATGAAAACCACAAAGAAAATATCTACAGAATATACATAAAGGGAAATAATTGAGAAGAGAATCAAAACATTTCACTGCAAAACAATCAATGACACAGAAAGGAAGACAGTAAGAGAGGAAAAGAGGGAAAAGGGACAGAAAGCCACAAGACAGACAGAAAACAATGAACAAAATGGCAATAGTAAGTCCTTCCATACCAGTAATTACTTTAAATGTAAATGGATTAAGCACACCAATTAAAAGACATAGACTGGCTGAATGGATT
This sequence comes from Equus asinus, assembly GCF_041296235.1. Lineage (NCBI taxonomy): Eukaryota > Metazoa > Chordata > Mammalia > Perissodactyla > Equidae > Equus > Equus asinus. The sequence goes on from NC_091805.1 coordinate 35,325,552, forward strand.
TAAAAAACCGAAGATCTACCTTTATTCTGCCTACAGGAGATTCAATTTAGTTCTAAGGACTCACATAGACTAAAAATGAAAGGGTGAGCAAAAGGTATTCCATGCAAACAGGAACCTAAAGAGATCAGGGGAGGCCATACTTATATCAGAAAAACAGACTTCAGCCAAAAACTATCACCACAACAAAGATGGACATTATATAAGGATAAAAGGGTCAGTTCACTAGGAAGATAGAACAATTATAAATACATATGCTCTTAACATTAGAACACCCAAATAGATGAAGCAAACATTGACAAAAAGGAGGGGAGAAATAGCAACAAGGTAATGTTAGGAGACTTCAATTTCACAGTTTTAGTTATGGATAGAGCAACCAGTTAGAAGATCAATAAGGAAAGGGAAGACTTGAACAACACGATAGACCAATATGGCCTAACAGACATATACAGACCAGTCTACCAACAACAGTAGAATACACATTCTTCTCAAGTGCGCATGGAACATTCTCCCAGATAGACTATGTGTTAGGTCACAAAAGAAGTCCTAACAAATTTTAGAAAATTGAAACTATACAGAATTTCTTCTCTGACCACAATGGAATGAAACTAGAAATCAATGGCAGAAGGAAAATATGAAAATCCAAAAGTGTGTGAAAAATAAATAACACACTCTTTAACAACCAGTAGGTCAAAGAAGAAATCACAAGTGAATTTAGAAAACACCTGAAGATACATGAAAACAAAAACACAACATACCAAAACTTATGGAATGCAGCAAAAGCAGTACTAAGAGGGAAGTTGATAGTCATAAAAGCCTATATTTAAAAAAAAAAAAATCTCAAATTAACAACCTAATCCACACATCCCAAGGAACTGAAAAAAGAAGAGGAAACAACTGAAACTTAGCAAAAGGAAAGATATAATAAAGATTGGAGCAGAGGTAAATGGAATAGAGAACAGAAAAACAGTAGAAAAAAATTAACAAAACCCAGAGTTGGTTTTGTGAAAAGATCAACAGAATTGTCAAACCTTTAACTAGACTAACAAAGATAAAAGAGAGAAAACTCAAATATCTAAAATTAGAAATGAAAGAGGAGACATTACAACTGATATCACAGAAATCAAAAGAATTATAAGGGACTACTATGAACAATTATATGCCAGCAAATTGGATAACATAGAAGAAATGGATATATTTCTAGAAACATCCAACCTACCAAGGCTGAATCATGAAGAAATTTTTAAAAATCTGCACAGTTCTACAATTAGTGAGGAGATTGAAACAGTAATCAAAAACCTTTCAACAAAGAAAAAACCCAAGACTAGATGGATTTGCTGCTGAATTCTACCAAACATGAAAAGAAGAATTAACACTGATTCTTTCCAAACTATTCCAAAGAATTGGAGAGGAGAAGAGATACCCAAACTCATTCTATGAGGCAAGTAGTACCTTGATTCCAAAACCAGACAAAGACACAACAGGAAAAGGAAACTATTGACCAATATTCCTGATTAATATTGATGCAAGAATCTTAAACAAATACTAGGTGAATGAAATTCATCAGTACATTAAAAGGATCATGCATCATGACCAGGTGGGGTTTATACTTGGAATGCAAGGATGGTTCAACACATGAAACTCAATCAGTGTTATACACCACATCAACAAAATGAAGGAGAAAAGGACTCGATCATCTCAATCAGTGCAGGAAGAGCATCTGACAAAATTCAGCAGCCTTTTGTGATAAAAACACTTAACAAATTAAGAATAGAAGAAAATTACCTCAACATAATGAAAGCCATATAAGAAAAACCCACAGCTAACACCATACTCAGTGGGGAAAGACTGAAAATTTTTCTTCAAAGATCAAGAACAAGGCAAGGATGCCCAATTTCACCATTGCTATTCAACATAGAACTGAAAGTTCTAGCCAGAGCAATCAGACAAAAAAAAGAAATAAAAGGCTTACAAATTGGAAAAAAGGAATTAAAATGATATCTGTTTGTACATAAGATGATCTTATATGTAGAAAATCCTAAAGATTACACACACACACACACACACACACACACGACTGTTAGAACTAATAAAAGAATTCAGCAAAGTTGCAGTATACAAAATCAACACTCAAAACTTGTGTTCGTATACACTAACAATGACCAATCCAAAAAGGAAATTTAGAAAACAACCACATTTAGTATAGCATCAAAAAGAATAAAATACTTAGGAATAAACTTCATTAAGGAGGTGAAAGACTTGTACACTGAAAACTACAAAACATTGCTAACGGAAATGAAACAAGATACAAATAAATAGAAAGGTGGCATCTCGTCCTCATGGATCAGAAGACTTACTGTTGTTAAAATGTGTATACCACCCAAAGCGATCTACACATTCAGTGCATTCTCTATCAAAATCCCAATGGCATTTATGCAGAAATGGAAAAAATTGTCCTAAAACTTGTATGGAATCTCAAGGGACCACAAATAGCCAAAACAGTCTTGAAAAACAAGAACAAAATTGAAGGCCTCATACTCCCTGATTTCAAAACATACTACAAAGCAACAGTAATTAAGATGGTGTAGTCTTGGCATAAACATAGATATATAGACCAGTGGAGCAGAATAGAGGACCTAGTAACAAACCCATGCATATACAGCCAAATGATTTTTGATAAGGCTGCCAAGTCTATAAAATGTGGAAAAGGTAGTCTCTTCAACAAATGGTTTTAGGAAAACTGGATAGCGACATGCAAAAGCATAAACTTGGACCTTTACTGTACACCACATACAAAAGTTAACTTAAAATGGATTAAAGACCTAAACGTATGATATAAAACTATTAGACTCCTAGACAAAAACATAGGGGGAAAGCTTCAGGACATTGGATTTAGCAATGATTTCTTGGATATGACCCCAAAAGGACAGGCAACAAAATAAAAAATAGACAAATAGGATTTACCAAACTTAAAAATTTCCGTGTGTCAAAAGAAACAATCAGCAGAGTGAAAAGGCAACCTATGGACTGGGAGCAAATAATTGCAAATCATGTATCTGATAAGGGGTTAATATTCAGAGTATGTAAATAAGTTTTACAACTCAACAACAACAACAAAAACCAAGTAACCTGATTAAAAATAAGCAAAGAGTTTGAATAGACATTTCTCCAAGGAAGGTATACTACTGGCCAGTATGTACATGAAAAGATGCTCAGAATCACTAATTATTAGGGAAATGCAAATCAATATGACAAGATATCATCTCATACCCATCAGGATGGCCACTATCAAAAGGATAGGGGCTTAACCCTTTGGCCTAGTGGTTAAGTTTGGTGCACTCCACCTCGGCAGCCTAAGTTTGGTTCCTGGATATAGAACTGCACCACTCGTCTTTCAATGCTGTGGCCATGTTGTGGCGGTGGTCAGTGTACAAAATAGAGGAAGATTGGCACAGATATTAGTTCAGGGCAAATCTTCCTCAAGCACAAAGAGGAAGATTGGCAACAAACGTTAGCTCAGGGCAAATCTTCCTCAGGAAAAAAAAAAAAGTATTGACGAGGTTGTGGAGAATTTGGAACCCTTGTGCACTGTTGGTGGGAATATAAAATGGTACAGCCACTATGGAAATACTATAGTATGTATGTTCCTCAGAAGCTTAAAAATAGTTACATATGATCTAGCAATCCCATTTCTGGGGAAGTGGGATTCCAGAAGAACTCAGAACAGGATCTCAAAGAGATATTTGCATACCTATGTTCATTGAAGCATTATTCACAATAGCCAAGAGGTGGGAGTGACCCAGATATCCATCAACAAATGAATGGATAAAGGAAATGTGATATCTACTTACAAAGGGATATGACGCAACCTTTAAAAAGAAGGAAATCCTGTCACATGCTACAGCATGGATGAACCTTGAGGACCTTATGCTAAGCAAAATAAGCCAGTCACAAAAGGAGAAATATTGTGAGTCCACTTATATGAAATATATAAAGCAGTCAGAATTATAGAAACAAAATAGAAAGGTGGTTGCCAAGAGCTGGGGTCAAGGGGGAGGAAAAATTAGTGTTTAATAGGTATAGAGTTTCAGTGTTTCAACATGAAAAAATTCTAAAGATATTTTGTACAACAATGTTAATTAACACTGCTGAACTTAAAATAGACTTAAAAATAATTAAGATGGTAAGTTTAATGTTACATGTTTTTTACCCCATAATAATAAGTAAAAGGAAGATCTCTGGTAATGTGGTGTGATTTTCAAGAATATTATTAAAACAAGATAGTAGTTGATACGTAGCACATGATATATGAGTGTATAGCATAAGACATGTAAAAGGTGGCACATTACCTTTTATATAAGAAGAAGGAGAGGGGCCGGCCTGGTGGTGTAGTGGTTAAGTTTGCACGCTCCGCTTTGGTGGCCCAGGGGTCATGGGTTCGGATCCTGGGAGCAGACCTGCACACTGCTCCTCAAGCCATGCTGTGGTGGCATCCCACATACAAAATTGAGGAAGGGTGGCACAGATGTTGGCTCAGCCACAGGCTTCCTCACCAAAAAAGAAGAAGAAGAAGAGATATACATGTACTCTGCATGTTTTCTTATAATTTTGAAAAGAAACAACTGGAAGAATAAACCAAAAGCAAATTTAAGTATAATTATCTCTAGGGAGAGAGAAGGGATTGGAAGTGAGGTTTTGAATATATTTTTTTAACATATTTTTGACTTTAGAATCATCAACATTTTAAGGCTTTTAAAAAATAAAAGTAAATTCTAAAAGGTGCAAAGCATATTAAGACTTTTCAACTCTTATTCACTTGCTGCCAAAAGAAAGAATATTAGTCCCTATTGGTTCTTCAGTTTTAATGTTCACTGTTAATTTGTATATAATTAATTTGAAACTCTGCCACTAGGTCTGGCCTGTACTTGAGTTACTCTGTTCTCTTGCTTAATTAATCCTTTGAAAACATAATTTTGACTCCTACCTCAGCAACTAAATATTTTAATGTAGTCAGCATCCAATGTGATATAGCAATTAGAAACCTACTTTGAGATATTCAATAAAAATATAGTCTCACAGTGATATTTTAAAAGTTTAATTTGGGTAAACAAAAAAGGATCCTTTTTCCTTTGCTTTTTATTTCCTGTGTTAGGTTTGCTTCTCACAAACATGTAACTTTGGAAGTTATCATTGAGGATGGGCCTAGAACAAACAGGAACTAGGTGTCAAGTTTTGACAGTACCAGTCAGCTTTCAGACGGCAGAAAACTTTCATGTTATTACTGTTCATCTTTTCCTGAGCTTTTAAATTTCTTTTGTGGTCCAGGCCTCCTGTACTCTTTGAAGATCATCTTCTCCTAAGATCAGAACTTGCCTGTAGGCGAAGGTGCTTTGGGAACAGTAGCAAAGCCACTTTGGTGACTTCATTGGAAGAATTGCAAAGTGGTTAAGAGCATTTACTTTGGAGCCAAATGTCTGGGTTCAAGTCCTGGTTTCACCATTTAGCTGTTGTGACCTTGGAAAAGTCATTTAGCCTCTGTATGCCTCATTTTTTTAATCTTTAGAATGGGGGTGATAGTAATACCTACCTCATAAGTTGTTGAGTATGAATTAAATGTGTTATGATGTGTAAATTCTAGAACAGACCTGCCCCCGGCAAGTGTTTTGTCTAAGTGTTAAATTGCTTGCTGACCTTCCTTCCCAAAAGGAATGCTGTTGGGAAGCAGGCACCGTCCACTTAAATGGTGTCTCTTACAATTTGTAACAGGCTCTTTTTTCATGTTAACTGACCCTCATTCACTCATTTTCAAATGGGGGAAAAAGTGAGAGAGAAAGGAGGGAAAGAATAAAAGAAATACAGTTCATTGATGTCTGCCTCCATCCCTCTCCTTCCTGGATACTGGATTTCTTCAGAGGAACACACTCAGCCATCAGGAGGCAAAGCTCTGTCACTGTACTGTAGGGAAATGACAAGGTTTGAACACTACAGAGATTGGATCAGTTACAAGTCCACCATTTTTTAACTTAAACTAGATAAACACAGTTTAGATTCCTAATAGCCTTGTTGAACATAGAGATTAATCAGTGCTTTGGTCCCATTCCTCTTGGATTTGTCTTGGTGACCTTAAGGGCTTTTTGTTCTGAGCTAAACTTGTGATCACTAAAATTATCTGAATGATAATTTGATTTTGATAGTTTCAAGAAATATTTCTTGCTGCCTCACTGGTGTTTCTAAACAATATCCTGTTCCTTCACTCACTTTTTTAAAATGCAGATTTCCTTAAAGAACTTTATCTCCTGCCTTTGTCCATCCTGTCTAGCCACCACTTTGAATCTGTTACAGAGGTAGTGGGAAGGTTCCTCCAGGTCTTATTATTTTTTTGATACAAATGTTACCTTATTTAATATGAATCATATGAATTTATTCCTGCCTAATCTTCTCTCAAACATATGTGTAATTTTTTTTCCTTTTGTTGATGATGAAAATTAGCCCTGAGCTAATGTCTGTTGCCAATCTTCCTCCTTTTTTTCTCTCCAAAGCCCCAGTACATAGTTGTATATGCTAGTTGTAGGTCATTCTTGTGCTTCTATGTGGGATGCTGCCACAGCATGGCTTAATGAGCCGTGTGTGAGTCCATGCCCAGGATCCAAATTGGCAAACCCTGGGCTGCTGAAGCCCCAAAACCATGTGTATCTTGTGGAGCTTTTTTCCCCTCTTATTGCATTGATTCCATTGTCTATTCCCATTTCCCTACTTTTGACAGGGTATTAGTGTGAATTCACATTCATTTTTCTTCTTTATTTGCACCTTTGTTCTTCATGGATACATAATAGATCACTTAAATGTTTTTACTTATATTGCCATTATGATTTTAGTTTCTTATGAGAATGAAGAAAAGAGCTTTTATTAAGATAATAAATTGCACATGAAGAATTGGGAATCCTCATTACTCCTGCCTAAGTATCATTATTTCTCACCTATACTTGAATAGAGGATATAATACGTTTGCTTCTATTTGTTAGAAAGTCTTTTTTGGGAGTGACTAAGTTGAGAGACTCTCTACAGTTTTACTATTTAGCTATTACTTTGAAGGGTGAAGTTCACGTTAAACAAGGACTATTCTATATTCTAATAATCTTCCACTAGTGTTTGGAATTTTAAAATAGATTATCCATTCAGCAGATGTATGTCAAGTGCTTATCATATTCCAGGCACTGTGCTGGGTACCGGGACTCAAAAGCCTGTGACTTGACCCCTGCCTCTAGAGGGCGGAATCATGGTGAGACGCTGCAGTCAGAGGGCTTTAGCCTCTGCCTCTGACCAATGCGTAACAAAGAGCAAGTTGTCTTCAGCCCTCGAGATGGTTTTCTCTTCTGTAAAATGAAGGAGTTGGCCTAAATGCTCTCTTCAGATCTTGCCCACATCTGGCGTTCTGTGATTCCAGAATGGAATGTTTTTCTTAAGGTTACTTAAGGTTGTAAGGATCAAGTTAGAAAAATTTTATGAAAGCACTATAAAAACTATTAAGTGTTGTCTAAACAAAGACAGTACTAATTATTTACTATTTTGACATTATTTACTAATGCTTTTAGACCAAAGACCAGATGCATTAGGTGTTATAACTAAGTTCCAGAAGTTTAAAGAAAAGGATGACCTTTTCATGACTTTGGCTCCAAGTTCCAGGGCTGTTTTAGGGTATCTTATTATCACCATTATTGAGTAAAGTAGGTACCACTCTGTAAATATGCATTGATTTAAACCTTAGGTTTGGGAAACTCAGTATAATTATAAGGTAGACCGCAGTCCATGTTGTTTTGGGTTATCTGTTCTATATTAGGCTTATGAAATTCTGGGTTAATAGGTAATTGTTCATCACTATGGAATAGTTGTATTTATGCAAATATGAATGCTTATTTACAGCTTGCCATAGGACTGCCATGTCTAAACATAGACCACATTACAATTTTGGGTTAATTTTCTTTGGCTTTTTTGTCCGCTACACATTTTCAAGCATATGACATATACCAGACCTTCAAATTCATGGGTTCTTTTAAAAAGTACAGCTATCTTTCTTTCTGTTTGTAGATTATAAGAACCGCTGATAATATGCAGGAGGACTTAGGCCATAAGCCAGTTCAAAAAATTGAATCAGTAATTATGTTTTAATTATTATTATTAGATGCTTATTCTCAGAGCTAAGTAATAGTTTCAGCTCTCTGAAATTTTTTATTGTTAAGCATCATGGTTATCACTAGTCTGATTGTTCTTCGAAAGTTTTCATAATGTATATCCTCTTCTTTGGTTTGGTTTGTTTGTAATTACTGCTAGGTGATTTTATTTATTGTTGAAATGGTGAGACTCTCACCAAAAGCTGCTTCTGAAGTAAGATTTGAATATCTTTTCATTTGTAAATTTACTCGCAATGAAGAGTAATAACTAATTGTTGCTTATTTAATGTTAGCATTTAATCTTTCACATTACTTTTATGTTTATGATTGTATAATTACAAATTTGATTTACCTTCAGCTTTTGAAGAATAAAACCATTACCCTGTTCTACTGGTAATCTCATATACGTAATGACTCATTCCTTTTTATATATGCTGGGAAAATGGTGCTTCATTGTTAAAGCTAGAATTGAATTAGTCAACCAGAATTGAACCTCTAATTGTTTCCAAATGCTTACTTTTGGGGTTTGGATGTAGCTCTAAGTCTTAGCTCAGTTAGGAATTTGCTAAGCTTGTCTTTTTCCCCATATCCTTTCATTATGGCTAGATAGCTCCATGCTAAAATCTGTTTTATGATTCCCCATTACTGTGGTTAATCAGAAAAATATGGACACAAACTCCTGAGCTAAACACAATTTTCAAAGGCAAAAAGAGAGTTTCTACAGGTTTCTTTTACGTTTTTATGACCTTTGAAATTATTACAGAAATTGACCTTGGTTCTCAATTGCATTTCACCGTGTGATTTAGCAAACACCTTTTTCCCCCACCACCATTTCATGATCTAGTTATAGCTCCTACAGCTCAAATTGTTACGTTACTTTAAAATTACTGTGGGAGAAAATTAGTGTGGCACATCCATGTGCTCTGGTGAAATGCTTGCTGCTGTTGAATGTAAACATTTTATTAAAATTCTGCCTCAATAGACAGTCATTCCAAATTTGATAGTATGGCAAAATCAGTAAAAACTTCAGTTGACCCTTACTAAAAAAATGCACTCTGTCTATGTTATTTCCTTATTTGAGTTATGATGTCTTTTATTTAGGTATTTTAAAATAAATGTTTGCTTCTAACATTAATTTTATTAAAATGTTTATCTGCATATGGTTCTTAAATTGAATGTTAAAATGAGTGATCTCTAAGTTCCCTGCTAATTTTATTAGTGTGTTATCTGTGATCGTGGAACTTCACCAATTCTAGAATCCTCAAATGAAAGGCCACATGCGAAAGTGAATTTTAGGAGAAAAAGAGAAGTACTAGGTTTTTGTATTTTGGTTTCTTGTTTTTTACAAAGGCATTGCCGGGGAGTAGCAGACTTTGGGAGGCAACATACATGGAATATACACATAAAAATTTAAACAAAGGTTTGGATAAGTTTGGTTGGTTCTGGGTGACTTATTAAGAGACTGTATGAGGGAACATCCTTAATGTTTTAAGGCTGATCTCCTCACAGATTCTTCTAGATTAGACTCAGCCATGTCTTACTGTGTTTTAACTCTTTGGGGGGAAAATTAGACTGGACCTAGGTATTCTAAAACAATAAATATTTTAAAAATTATTTGCAAAAAGATATTTCACACCTGTTGCTTAAGTAATATCATTGCTCATAGTGTGCTCCGTCTGTTGCTTTAGAGTCCATATTCTCGTCTAATCATTTTTTCCCTACTTTTCTTTATTTTTAAAGATATATTTAAAAGTAAATTATCAACATACTAATAAAGAAAACTGTTCACCAAAAGTTCATGGGAAATGAAAATGGATACATGCATAGTCTGCAGTTGTTTTGAATTCATATGTGCCTTCTTCCAAATTCATATGTGGGCTCTAAATAAGTGTTTGTTACCTGATCTCCATTGACCTCTCTATAGGCTTTTTCAAAAGTAATGAATTCCTTTGAAGTAAGGTATTGTGTATTAATTTATCTTTTTATTTCCAGTGCTTGGTACATGGTAGACATGTAATAAGTATTTGTTGACTTGAACTTTTCAAAATTGAAGCTGGAGTCAAAAGACCTGATATTATTCTAGCTCTCCCATTCACCAGCTTAGGCAAGTTACTTTGATGCTCTAGGCCTCTGTTTCCACAACTCTCGAGTAAGGTTCTATCTGGTTCTAGAAAATCTGATGCCAAGCAAAGCATATAGTAGTTCTTAATAATTGCTTATTTGTATCGATTACTTAATAAAATTTATTTGCAAAATTCCCAGTTAGTGATGGAGTAAGTCAGTTTGCCAAATATATGTCATCTCATTTGGTGATGCTGTTTCCTTTTTTTTTTTGTACTGTATAAAGGGAACCTATAATTTCTTTCAGTTCCAAATATATTCTCTTAGTATTTCTTTTAGTGTGACCTTTTTTCCTTATTGAATGAAAAATTAAAGATGGAAGAAATTGCCTATATATTTAATCCACTCCCTTGTTTTATAGATGAGGAAACTGATGCTCTAGAAGGTTATACAATTTGTCAAAGCTATTTAATGGCAGAATTGGAACCCAAGTATCATGGTTTCCATTTGAGTGCATTTTTCACCTCAGATATCTCTAGGCATTATCAGCTGTTCCCTGGGATAAAGATTGGAAAAGAAATTACCAAAATAGCTAAATGTAGGAGGCACAAGGAAAAAAGTTACTTTTTTCTTATTGTCAAACATTTATTCTAGGTGAACCATTTTGTGCCTCATTTTCTGAGAGGTACCATAAGGAAAGTAGGAAAACAAAAAAGTTGTAAGTTAGATGTATATAACCATTCTGTGACTAATTCTTTCTTTTTCCTGAGAAATGAGCATGGAGAGAGGAAAGAAAAATGTCATCATGGCTGAATTATACCTTGTGAATCTACCATCATGTTTTTCTTTGCCTTTTTTGTAAACCTGGAGTCCTCACTTATTTAATAACATCTCAAAAGGTAGAAACACACTACTCTTCAGATTAGATGAAGGAATAACCAATATTTGTTCACTGTCAGAATCCTTAACCCCACTTCCAGTTCCTTTCCACCCATTGTTTTCCTGTAACATTGATAGGTATTACAGATTTTTTATAGGAGCACAGAAAGGACATTTCACACAGTTTGGAAGACAGTTTGGGATCAGGCAATGTACCCCAAAAGGAGTGACATGTGAGATTTTAAGGAAATGATAGAAGCGGTTTAGGGACATCCTAGGCAGAGATTATAGCATGAGTCAAAGCATGAAAGGAAGAAACAGCAGAAAGTTGAGTACCAGTATGTTTATGTTTAGAGAGTTTAAAATGTGAAGCAAAGATAATAGGAGGTGAAGCTAGTGGGGACCAGATCCAAAAGTATACCATATTAAAGAGTTTACACTTAATCCCCTAAGCCGTAGGGAGCTTTTAACATATTTTTTTAATGGAAAACGGATAGAGTCAGATACTGATTTTTAGATAAGTTAATCTAATAGCTTTATAAAGAATGGTTATATTAGTTATCTATGGATGCATAACAAATTACACAAAAACCTGGTAGCTAAAGTAACACACATTATCATCTTATAGTTTGCCTTGGTTCAGGAATCTGGGCATGGCTAACTGGACTCTCTGGCTCAGGATCTCTCACAATGTGGCAGTCAAAGTGTCAGCCAAGGGTACAGTCATTCCAGGGCTCATCTGGGGGAGAATCCGCTTCCAAGCTCACTAACGTGGTTGTTGACAGTATTGCGTTTCTTTTGGGCTGTTGGACTGAGGGTCTCAGTTCCTTTCCAGAGGCATCCCTCAGTTTCTCACCCTGGGCCTCTCCATGGGACAGCTCACAACATGGTATCTGAGCAAGCAAGTGAGAGAGCAAGGTTCTCGGAGAGTGAACGAGAAGGAAGCCAGTCTTTTAAGTAATCTTAGAAGCGACATCTCGTCACTTTTGCCATACTGTTTATTAGCAGCAAGTCACTAGGTCCAGCATACACTCAAGGGAAGGGGATTATTCAAGAGCGTGAATACTAAGGAGGCACAGGCCATCGGGATCCATCTTTGAAGCTGCCTAGTACAGGACTTGAGGAAATAAAACTAGAGGCAAAGGGGCCACTTAGGAGGCTATTGTCATAATCCAAGTGCAGATATGGAGATTGTTGTAGACTTGTATTAGAATGAAGGAGAGAGGAGGGAGTCAAGGAATATTTAGGGGTTAAATTATGAGAATTTGGTGATTTAGAGCATGGAGGTTTTAAGGGAGAAGAAGGAATATTAAGGATGACTTCTAATTATCCTTGGCTTTTAAGTGACTATCTGACTAAAGAATATTTTCACTTTAATGTGACTTAAACTCTTGTCCACATCGAGCTTTTCATCTTCATTACTGCCATCCCCTCCACTTTTAGTCTTCTTGGCTTTCCTTGTTGCTTCACTATTTCTTCACTATATCCATTTAGACTCCAGTTATTTCTTTCAACATCTGTTTAATTTTCCTATTTGTCTCTGTTCTTATTGTTACCTTCCTTATCAGGGTACTTAGCACGGCACACATAAAGTATGGGAACTGTCTCCTAATTTCTTCCCTGTGGCCTTCCCCTTTCTTTCATCTAGATTCCCAAACATCTAATATCTCTATATCTATCATGCATTTAACCAACAAGTATTTATTGTGAGCCTGTTTTGTGACCACCATTTTACTAGGCTTCCTTGGGAATATAATAATGAACAAGACAAGCATTGTCTCTGTTCCTTTGGGTCTTTATTAATTTGGTCTCTTAATTAATGGGTCTCTTTCCTTTCCATCTGTCAGAAATACCACTAATCCTTTAAGGTAAACTTCAACTTCTGCTCTTCTTATGAGACCTTCCTTGAAACATATATGTTCTTTTATCTTTATCTCCTACAGCTATGATCAGGAGGGGTTTCACTTAGGAAATTTTGAGATTCTACAAGTTTAAAAGAGAGCATTGGCTTAAGCTGTTAAGTTTAATGAAGCTCCCTCAGTCCACTTGAAGCAGTAGAATAATGTCTTACCACCCTGAGTTACTGGAATCACCTGGAAAGCTTTTTAAAAATGTAGATGCCTTGACCTTCCCTCAAGAGTCTGATTCAGTCTGTCAGAAATGAAAACAAACAAGACTCCAAGGTGAATTTGATGTGTAGTGAGTTTAGAAAATTACTGCATTAAAGTCACCCTCCCATTACGCTATTAATTATTTTGTGTGCATTTAATCATCTAAATAGCCTGAAGCAGTAATTTCCAAATACAGGTTGAGGACTAGCTACATCAATACATACAGACTTTTGAACCCTATCACTAGAGATGCTGACTCACTAGATCTGTGATTATATCCAGGCTTCTATCTATTTTTTATTTTTTTGAGGAAGATTAGCCCTGAGCTAACGTCCACCACCAAACTTACTCTTTTTGCTGAGGAAGATTGGCCCTGAGCTAACATCTGTGCCCATCTTCCTCTATTTTGTATACGGGACGCCTGCCACAGCATGGCTTAATAAGCGATGTGTAGGTCCATGCCTGGGATCCGAACCGGGGATCCCCCGGCTGCTGAAGAGGAGCGTGCAAACTTAACTACTGCACCACTGGGCCAGCCCCTATATTTTTTAAATAATGAAATAAGACTGGTATATAATCAAGTTGGAGAAATATTGGACAAATGGACTAATAGACCATATTAATTTTTAAAAAAATTTTCCTTAACAGTACTGTTCAGATAAATGCATGTGAATATTTGGTAAGTGTTAAAGACCAGTGAGCCATGACAGGCTTTATAGATTACCTCAGAAGATTCTGGCCATTTGAAGTCATACTTCAAATAACAGTTGAATGACTGCTGTGTTTAGATTTTTAGATGCTCCAACACATTTCAGCAGTATAAGGTTAGTGTTTCATACATTGATACATTTTGTCTGCCCTTTTAGTTAGGTGATAACTTACTGATCACATGAAAAATTTGGAACAATGACGATCCTTTTTCCTCCTGTTATTCTGATAAATCTTATTATATTCTGCTATGGGGAGGTATATTACTACTTTCTTACAGGATGGGATTGTCAGAATGTGGCTTTAATAAATTTGTTGTCTTCCTTTTCTTTAGTGTTATTCCTCTTTTAAGAGAGTCTGTTGGAATATTAATGCAGAGAACACCTCCCTTGTTGGAAAATACTCTGCCTCAGTGCTATCAGAGGGTAAGTTTCAAAGCTTCCAAACCATTGGATTTTATGTTGTTTCCAAGCTGTTAGGGTTTTTAACTTTGACAGATGTGGGTAGCATGTGTGTATAATTTAGTATTTCTTCCAAGATTGAATGTTGACCAGGAATGCCATTTAAATAAACACAAACCAGAAGAAAATCATTGGAAAATATTGAACTTTACTGAAGAAAATATGTTAAAAATTGTTCTCATCTAGAAAGGGAGCAGTTCTGCTACAATATAGGTATGAATAGCAAATAATATAAGCATTTATTCAACATATATTTTTTGAGCTCCTACTTTGTGCCAGATATTCTTCTAAGGTGCTAGGGATGAGATGATAAACAAGATAGTGTCTTTGTTCTTAAAGAGCTTACGGTCTAGTGGGGCAACACAGGAACTAAACAGTAAATAAGAAAGTATCAGGGATAATTATTATACTAGAAATTAAACAAAGTGATGTGGTAGACAGGGATGGCGACGTTAGAGTCACTGAGGAAGTCATATTCAAGGAAATTGAAACCCTGATGACAAGAAGGAGCCAGCTATATGAAAATCTCGGAGAAGAGTGTTCCAGGCAAAGGAACACGTTATGCTAATGTAAAAGATCTGTGGCTGGAACTAATTTAGTCTGTTTTAAGAACAGGAAAAAAGGCCATTGTGGCTGAAGCATAATAAATAAAGGGAAGAGTGGCTGGAGAGGCTGGAGAGAATGGCAGGGGCCAGATCATATAGA
The DNA here is from genome assembly GCF_041296235.1 of Equus asinus. Taxonomy (NCBI): domain Eukaryota; kingdom Metazoa; phylum Chordata; class Mammalia; order Perissodactyla; family Equidae; genus Equus; species Equus asinus. The sequence goes on from NC_091805.1 coordinate 35,340,642, forward strand.
GGTTTTGGTCTCACTAAGAGGTTTAGATTTATCTCTTCCAGATCCTTACAGAGAGCTGTGATTTGGACATTTTGTCTTCTTCCTGCTCTTCCGGGGAATATATCTAATGTTTCTTCCTTAAATATTTTCTGTACGTTTTTGGTAGATAGCTTTTGTTAAGTTAAAGAAGTATCCTTCTAGTCATTTTTCCCCTAATCATAAATAGGTGTTGAATTTTATTAAATAATTGTAATGCTTCTATTGAAATGACTGGTTTTTCTCCTTTACTTCACTACTTGAAGAATAACAGTAATAGTTTTCCTGATGTTTATTATTTTCCTCTTGGGATAAACTCAACTTAGTCGTGATATGTTATTTTTTAATATACTGTTGGATTTTGCTTATTTAATTCATAAGAGAAATTAGCTTATGATTTACTATCTTTATTTTGTTGAAGGTCAAGATTCTTACTAATGTGCAGTAGCATCTCTTTTCTGTTTTCTGGAAAAACTAAGACAGAGATTATATGTTCCTTGAAAGTTTGCCCTGTGGGCCTTGGGGCTTTATGAAAGAGAACTTTTATTACCTTTTCAATTTTTAATGATTCTTTCACATTTTCCTTTTTTTCCTTGTATTATGGCATTTTCTGTATTTTCAGAGATTTATCCATTTTGTCTAGGTTTTCAAAATTGTGTTTTTATTCATTTAATATATGTTATATTTACAATATATAATAATGCGTATGTTATATATATATACACTATTTACTGGGCACTTACTTGACTTAGATATTCTTTTAGGTGCTGAGAATACAAAACATAAAAGACAAAAATAGAGTTAGTGCTAGTGGCCTAGTGGTTAAGTTCAACACGCTCCGCTTTGGTGGCCCAGATTCGGTACCTGGGCACAGACCTACACCGATCTGTTAGCAGCTATCCTGTGCTGGTGGCCGACACACTAAAAAGTATAGGAAGATTGGCACAGATAGATGTTAGCTCAAGGTGAATCTTCCTCAGCCAAAAAAGAAATCTAAAAAAACAAAAACAAAACAAAAAGCAAAAATAAACCCCTGCCATTATTGAACTTATATTTTGCTGGAGGAGACAGGCAATAAACAATATAAATAATATAAATGAATAATGTATTGTATGCTATTTTGTGCCGAAAAGTAAAACAAAGCAGAGAAATGTAAAAATGAAAACATTGTAATTTTAGATAGGTAACAGGAGAAGGGCTACTGAAAAGATAACATTTGAGTAAGACCCAAACAAAGTGGACCATGCAGAAATCTGGAATGAAGGATGCTCCAGGCAGAGGGAAGAGCAAATACCCCGAGACAGGAGTGTGCCTGATTTTCAAAGATTGGTGAGGAGGCTGGTGTAGTTGAGGGAGTAAGGGGAGGAGGAGGAGGAGAAGAGGAAAGCAAGTACAAGGGGACCACATGACATGGGTCCGTGTAAGTCATTGTGAGAGCATTGGTTTTCACTCAGAAGCCGTTGGAGGATTTTGAACAATTTGAAGCGTAATTGATGCTGGCTTCGGTTAGGCTCATAGCAGTAGAGATGGTGACTAGTGTTGGATTCTACTTAGTTGTATTATTTTGTATATTTACATATTGATACATTCAAATAATATTTATAGTATTCCCTGGTGTAGTTTTTAAAATCTGTTTTTTGTAGTTGTTCTCCTTTTTCATTTTTTCTGTTTAATTTCCTATTTTATTTTATTTTTTTTACCTCCATCAGAGTTTGTCTTGCCAGTGGTTCCAACCTAAGGCTGTGGAGACATATGGGGCCATCAGGAAAACATACAGACATTCCTCCCTTTTTTGCTGTCACATGATTCGGGGAAGGGCATATGTTGGCTTTAGTTCTCTGGGGCGTGGGGATGCAGAGGTCCTGTAGTTTCTGACTGTTGTACACAGTGAAGAATTGTCCTGTTCAAAACAGGCTCCCAGGAAGAAATATTGACTATTCTAGCTCATTAGTCTTCTCAAAGAACTAGTTTTTTGATATTCTAAATTCTGTCACTTTCTAAATCTCTGGATCATTGATTTCCGTCCTTCATTTCCTTCCTTATTTCTTTGACATTACTTTGTTATTCCTCTTCTAGTTTCTTAGCTCATTTGTGTTTATACTTGTTCCCTGATCAATGAATTTGAAAATGTAAATTTCCCTCCAGGCACTCTTTCAGCCGTGTCCTACAAATTTTGATAAGTGTTCATTCATATTTCTGAAATACTTTTGATGGTACCTGGCACATAATGAGTATCAATAGATTTTGTTAATTAATTCAAATATCCCCCACCCCTTTTTCAAACTAGAGGGTAGAATCCATGTTTACTGATGTGTTACATAATAATTTAAGGGGGAAGGGACGCTTATACTTGATTAGGATGTTAATATCTGCCCTTTATATTTCAGGTGCAGCAGTTGCAAGGAGTTTACAGTTTACAAGAGCAGCACTTCTGGACCTTATGTTCTGACGTTTATGTTGGGACCTTGAAATTAGTAGTAGCCCCTGATGCTGATGCTAGGTGGATTTTAAGCCAAACGCATAATATTTTTACTCAGGTATGACTTTTTTACTAACTTCTTAAGGATCTTAGAATTTATTGTATTTACTAGTTTAAAAAGTATTTACTATTTAGCATATTAAGTATGTATATATTTATGTGTGTATACATATGTACATATATATGTATGCACACACACACACACAATATGAGGTAAGTATTACCTTTTTTCAACCACAGAGTCAAAGTTAAGAATCTTTATTTTAGATAATACTCTTAAGAAAGATAGTCCTAGTTACTCATCATCATACTGATTTTAGTTTCTTTAAGAAAAAGTCGATTTTCTTTTACTGTATACTCTTTATAAGACATGTTAGATCCCACAACTAGAAAGACGTGCAGCTAAGATATACAACAGTGTACAGGGGGGTTTGGGGAGATAAAAAAGCAGGAAAAAAAAAAAAAAAGACATGTTAGATGCTGTTTGAAGCCAAGAATTCTAAAATAGCACATGGAATGAGAATAATGCCTTTTCAGTAGCTGTAGTTAAAAATAGTCTATGTTGATGTTTTTTGTCTGATAGCAAAGCCATTGTTACTTATGTGTGATTTAATAGCTTAATATGCTGTTGAATTTCTCTTAATACTGTATTTGGAATCATGAATTAGTGCATGCCCACAACCAAATTATTTCAGTTAAGGCTTATGCCATCATGAGTTGACATAGTTGTGTGATTGATAATCAAAGTAAGAGCGATTACTATGTCATTCTGTATTTATTGAGAGAATAAGAACATCATGTCAGGAACATCTAAGGAGAGAGAGAGAACACAAGTTCTTTTTTTGGTCTAGTTTGCTGGAAATATTTGGCGAAAAATCTAGATGTCAGCACTGCCGCCAAAATTACCTCATAGCTAGCTCTAGTGAGGAAACTGAGTCCGTGCCTTAAAAATGTGTGCTTAAAAACTGACATGTGCCTGCTGGTGTGATGCAATGGGAAGTACACAACATGACCTTTGTGGTACTGTTGCCAGAAATGGTTAACATGAATCTAACCGTTAGGAAACAACCAGATAAACTCAGCTTGTGGAAACTTCCATAAGACTGTTAGCCTGGATTCTTAAAAAAGTGTCAATATCATGAAAGAAAAACGAAACAAAACAGTGAGGGATTATTCTAGATTAGAGGAGACTTCACAATTAAATGCAATATCTGATTCTTGATTAGATCTTGGATTGGGGAAAAACAGCCACAAAGGAATTTATTGGGTAATCAGGAAATTTGAATATGGACTGCATAATAGTTTATATAGTTGTGTAAATGTTAAATTTCTTGGATATGATAATGGTATTGTGGTTATAGAAGAATGTTCTTATTCTTAGGAGATGCATGCTGAAGGATTTAGTGGCAAAATATCAGAATGTCTAATTATGTTTCAAATGTTTAAGCAAAAGTAAAAAGATTACCAATAAATACACATGTAGAAAAATAAAGCAAAGGAGACAAAATGTTAGCAATTGGTGAATATAGGTGAGGGGTGATAGATATTTATTGTCCAATTCCTTTGACTCTTAAATGTTTTCAAAATAAAAAGTTAAAAAATAAAAACTTTGGTAGCTTCTCATTGCCACCAGGATAGAACCCAAACTTTCTAGCATGGCTATTTACCTTTTCAAGTCTGTCTCTTGCTGTTCGTTGCCATGTACTTTATACTCCAACCCCATCAGACTGTTTACTTTTCTGCATAGGACAAAAATCCTACTCTAATGTAAAGGTCGAATTAATTGTTACTTTCACTCTGAAGCTTTCAAGACTCCTCTTAGCAGCATTACTTTATCCTGTGATAAACGTATGATGTAAGTTTTGTATGCAAGTTCCTACCGAATGTCATGATTTTGCATTCCCAATGCTTCGAGTATACATGTATAATAAATTGTTTGAATAAACAAATTTTTAAAACTGTATTTGACCAAAACCATCTTTACATATGCTAAGTTTGGAAAGATGTTTTTGGGTTCCCATTGGTCTTTAACCACAAGCACAAAAAGATGGTAATGATATATAGAGAGACAGACAGACAGATAGATAGACAGACATCACATCTTCAGACATGGACAATAGAACATAATATATAGTTTAGTTAAATTTAGGACCTTAGCATAAATTAAACAATCTCTCTTCCCTAACAAAGAGAAATGTATGGTTATATTCCTTTGGGAATAATTAATGAAATAATCTTACATGTAGGGACAGCAAGACTTACCTCTACTACAAAACAATATGCTGGAACTACTTATTTACTCCAGAATTTTAAGAACTAGGTCCGTTTTTTAACAAACACTGTAATAAGTCTGCATCGTTATGAAGGATGCAACAGCTTCCCAGTATGTCTGAGTCCTTCTCACATCTCCTCCCTGTTTCAGAGGCAAAAGGACAGTGTGGCTGGCAATAACCTTGCTTTTCACTGCCGTTTATAGATTACTAGTCTCTTCTTTAACCTTAATTTTCTCATAGTTATACCAATGTCCTTCCACCCTTCTAGTGTGAGCTTCTGTTGACCTCTCCTAAGACTTTGGCACTTAATCACAGTTTTCACTCTGAAAAGGAAGGCAATTTCTAGGTTTAAAAATGCGCAAGCAGCTATGTCTGTGCTGAGGAACTGTTGAAGTTGTAATTGAAGTAGACGGAGGGAAGTTCTTCTGGTAACCTTAGAAATCTTGGCTTTTAAAATGGCTGATGTTGAAAGTTTGTTCAGCTGCTTCTTTGGTTTTGGAAACTGTATTTGGGTTTTAAAAATTTTAAGCTCTGAAAGATATTTTAAGCCTTTCTATCAGCTGAGGTCAAGCCAACTTTATTTCATTCCTTGCAGAGACCAGGGACTCTGAGGCTTGCAGTGGAGATGGTTCAGCACGTTTTTCTCAGGAGGGAGAGGGAAGTCACTCTACTAATGACTTTGCTCCATACATTTAGTGATTTTAAAGTTGTTTTGTGGTCGTTGTTTCAGTTCTGACATTTGCAAAATTGAAACGGTTTATTAGTATGTTTTCCTTTTCTACTTATACCCTAGTAATGCATATTCATATTCTATGAGTATATCCCAGGACTTGCAGTAACATACATACATGTTTTGTTGGGGAGGAAAAATTTTTCTCTACTCTTCTAGATCCTTTGGCTGGGCTGTTAATTCAGTTGACATAAGACAGATTAACAGGAGAAAAACAAATTTAATTCCCTACATACAGGAACCCCATAAAAATATGAGACCCAAAGGCAAGTCAGGCAATTGAAGCTTATATGCCATCCTGAGCTAAGGAATGGGCGAGGGCCTGGGGCTTCAAAGGGGAGGAGGGTAATTCACAGGACAATAAGAAGAGCAGATGTTTGGTAATTAGATGTTTGCCTGGCCGTGCAGTCCCTGGTAATAGCTCTCTCTCTGAGCCAGGACTCCTATCTAAATTCTTTTAGGTAGTTAAGGAAGAGGTAAAAGTTTTTTTTGAGACTGCTGGGTCTTGATTGCCTTCAGCTCAAAACAATCCACATGCCAAAATGGCATATTTTGGGGTCACATATTCTGCTGCCCCTCAATTTCATGAAATGAAATTTAAAATTTTTTCTTTTAAATTACACCTTATTCATAGATTTTACTTATCAAAAGTAAAAGTAACTCAAATTGCTCCATTTTGAGAAAAAAAATCACACTAATGCTTGAGGTATATTTCTTATAGAAAGACTTGAAATACTAGTGGCCTTAGATCCAAAAGATCAAAAGAAGGATTTTCTCAGTAATAAGTTTTTTTTGGTTTTATGACATATTTAGGTGTCTTTCTTATTGCTGATCTTACAACAGAATTTAAATAATAGTGTTGGTTAAAATAATTGTTGTTAAAACTTATGTGCCGATAACTTGAAACTGAAAAGTCAAACATCAGAAGTTCGAGAATTATAGCTTTCTATTTTGTTTATAAAACTATAAGTTTTATGACTATTTTAGAACTGTATATTAGGCATGTCCTTTTTATTCTCATTTTCCATAGTTATTAATTAATCTTTAATGGCTAAAGCAGTTGGCTTGCTTCACACAAATATGGAGTAATACAACTGAATTGGTAGAAGTCTCTTCAGTACTTAAACTCCTTTCAGATTATTACTTAAATGATAATCCAGTTTTTAAACTACAAGGTTTTCTGTTGGCATAGAAAAAGTCCCCTCTCCGTTTCTTCCCTTGCACTAGCTTTTTAAAAATGAGTTATCATTTGGGAATTGATGAAATAGAAAACTTACTTTTTGTGTTACGTATATGAACAGGAAGAGAACGTAGGATACTGGGTTAGGAAGGCAATTTAACACTTCATGTTTCTTGTTTTAAACTGGCTGATTATCATCTGTTAATTTTTGTAATACATTTTGTTTTGTTAGAAATAATGTTTGAAGAAAAGTCTAGAATATGTTTGGGTTTCATTACCCTCCTCAGTTCCACAAAGCACAAAAGACAGTCAAGCCTAATGCATACTATTTACTCCCTGATAGAATGTCTACCTTGATTTCTTCCATCTTTTTTACTTTTCTGCCTGTTTCTGTGATGCCTATTAAGTCCTAAACTCCCAGCTTCCTGCTTTAGCTTTTTTTGTGTATTCTCTAGCCTCAAAGTAGAAGTTAACACTGATACCCAGAAGGAACCAAAAATTCTCACAAGCCCAAATGGGAGTTCCCCAAGTTTTAGAAACTTCTACCTCCTCCACTCTTCCACTTTCAGAATCCCTTCCTGTCTCTGAACACAGACCTCACCCAACGCTCCTATGTCTACTGGAGAGTGAGAGTGGGGCGTGGGAGAAGCTATCTACCCCTTTCTAGGTGGCTATTTTCCTACCCCTTCCATGTTTTTCTTGTTTATAGAGGGTTTTAATCTTTTATAAATACTGATTTTGCTTGCCAGCTCTGCAGCTTTTTTTTATCGATTTTCCCATTTTCTTCCTTCATCATATGTACTTGAAGTCCACCAGAAGCCAACCTCCTGAGTTGGTTGGAGTAAACAGCCATAGGATATGAGGCCAACACATCCCTAGATTTGTTGTTTTTATTTATTTATTTTAAAGATTTTACTTTTTCTTTTTTCTCCCCAAAGCCCCCTGGTGCATAGTTGTATATTTTTAGCTTTGGGTCCTTCTAGTTGTGGCATGTGGGATGCCGCCTCTGCGGAGCCTGATGAGCAGTGCCGTGTCTACGCCCAGGATCCTAACCGGTGAAGCCCTGGGCCGCCGAAGCAGTGTGCGCGAACTTAAGCACTTGGCCACGGGGCTGGCCCCCTGATTTGTTGTTTTCAGTTAATCCACCAGGTTTAAGTGTTCATTGATTGGTTGATAGTGGTGGGAATAACAGCAGCAGCAGCTAGCCTTTATTGAGACCCCAACATATTCATCTGTCCTCACGAGACAGGTGGTATTATTGCCAATTTATAGAAAAAGGAATCCAGACCCAGGTTATTGTCCTTGACTTGTAATTTTGTCATATTCACTATTTCACTGATTCTGAGATGACTTAGTTTTCACATGTAAGAGTAAAGCAGTTTTTTGAGACTTCATTTTAAAGGGATAAAGATTAATATTATATGTTCAGTCAAAAACTAAAGTGGAAAGTTTCTGTAGTTTTTGAGAATTGGTTGAGAATACAAACAAACCAGTAATTTTCTATAGCCATATTCCTGTTTATTTTTCTAAATTTTTTACTTCTGATTTGTTTTCCTTTCCACAACAGTGAATATTTATTGAAGATATTCTAAGTCTATGGCACCAGGTTAACATTTATTTTCTTAGGAGCACATGTGTAAAAATAACTAGCTGTCTTTTCAATTTAAAAAAGGGTTCACTGAATTATGGTTTATATATTATTCTCAGGATATGACGCAATGAGTATTATGTGGTTTTTGCTTTTTAAGGACAACCCTTAGCCAGCCTCTGACTCTTAGTGTCATCCCAGTGGTAGAATATTTGATGGAGCCGAGCCCTGTTTTGATCTGCTGGAGTACTGGTCATGTCTTTGTGGCGTGAATAAACTTTATAGAAAACCTGGCTTGCATTCAGGGACTAGGTGACTGATGACAGGATTCTCTGGAAATTCTGCCTACCTCTCCACTTTGAAGGAAATTCAAAAAGGAAAATAGGAAGCTGGAAATCTGGAAGCTGACCTCACCAGGACAGATGGACGAAGCCAAATGACTTTTTCTGTTAGACTGCGCTTTCGTGGGAAGCTGTAGCCCCTCAGGGAAAGATATCAGTTTGCGTAATTAACTCATGACTATGCAAAGATCAATTGACCTAGCCTCTTTGTTTTTCCTCTCTTTTTTATTGCCTTGGGCTACCTCATTTCTTATTACCATCTTCACTGTATTAGGGCTGGGGTTAGGAAAGTGGCAGAGATAATAGGAGCCCAACTTGTTTTTGCCCATTTTACTTTCATTAACAATTTTGCTAAAAGAGAAAAGAAATTAAGCCAGTTTATTTGGGCAATTGTTGTTTTCTCTTCAGGTTAGATATACAAGAATTTTGCAGAAGAATTCCTAAGTATAGTTATTTCAGGAGCCATCTGGGTTGAGTAAATCATATATAATTGTAATAAATCATAATAATTTGTTTTAGTAGCCTTTTATAGCATGAAATCCTTTCCATATGTTCACACATGATTCTTACAAGAGTGCCTGGTATGTAGCAAGGATTAATTAAATATTTGTCAAATATTGGATGGATATATAACAATCCTGTGAGATGAGTAGGGTTGATATTTATCAACACTTTTAAAATGAGAAAAAGTGAGATTTGGTTTTAATTTTTAGCTAAAGTCATACTGATATTAAATTCTTTTCTGCCACAAACCTCTTTAAGGAGAAAGCGCTATGAAATGTGTTTTTGGAGAGCTTTAACTTTACCACAGCAAGGATTTTTTTGTTAAAGAAGCAAAAAAGCTGAAATGTTTTCTGTGCTGGGAAGCTTCTGGCGTCTCTCCCGCTTTGTGTTGCTTTAGAGTAGCTCCCAGCTCCTTTCACGCATCCATTAGGTTTGTGCAGAGCCCTCCTGCTTGAATACTAGGAAACAAGTCGTGCTAGAAAGTAATGCTGTGAGGAGCCCAGCAATTACTGTAAGAAGTTAGTGTTAATATTTTATCCCCTACTCTGGTTTTTCCTTTCTCTTAAATATTCTAATTTACCTTTCATTCTGTGGTACTGACAAGAAAGTGCTTATTGTAACTCATTGTATGCTTTAATTTTAAAAATCATTTTTATTTGAAAGAAGGAAAATAGAATTTCAGTTCATCCAGCAAATATGTATTGATCACTTACTGTGTGCTGGGCACTGCTTGAGGTTCTGGGAGTCAGCAGTGAAAAAATGGACAAAATCTTTTATCTTAGAGACATTGCATTATAATAAACAATAAACACAGCAACACAGCAAATAAGAAAGTTTTATATCAAAGGCGATGGGGGTTACGGTAGGGAGAGCAGGGTGGGGAGATTGGTGTGCTGAGGCATTTACCATCTCTCGTACCAAGCTTTGTTGTTTTCCGGAGCTCATCTGTGTATCGTCATCTGACACACTGTATTTAGTTGCTTGTTTATCATCTCTCCTCCTCCCTAGCTCGCCACTGCATATAAGCTCCGTGAGGGCAAGGATATGTTTTACCTACTTTGTTCACTGGTGTATTCCCAGGGGATAGAACAGTGCCTGGATATTTGCTAGGTGAATGAATTGAATGCATTTTATATAGTGTGGTCAGGGCAGGCCTCACTGACATCTGAGTAGAAATGTGACAAGAGAGGGAGTATGTCATGTGGCTGTCTCCAGGGACATTGTTCCAGGCAGAAGTGCCACTGTGTTTGGAGCAGAGTGAGCAAAGGGAGAGGAGTAATCAGGGGTTAGGTCATGGGAGGGCTTTCTGGGCCAGTGTAAGGACTAAGGAAGGTAAGCCTTTGTGGGGTTGGAGTGATGGAGTGACATCACTGTAGTTAGTTGCTCTGCTGGAAATAGACCAAAGGAGGGTAAAGGTAGAAGCGTGAAAACTAGGTCAGCAGCCACTGTAAAATCTAGACAGATGATAGTGGCTCGGGCCAGGGTGCTAGCGATGGAGGTGATGTAACTGGGTCAGATTCTGGGTTTGCGTTATTTTGAAGGTAAGGCAAACAAGTTTTGCTAATGAGTTGGATGTGAGAGAAAGAAAGGTCTTCAAGGTGGACTCTTAGGATGGAATTGAGCTGTAGAAGATACAGAATCAACAGGCTCGAGGGGAGGAATAGTGTTCGATTTGGCTGTGTTGTGATGCCTGTCAGACATCCAAGTAGAAGTGTCAAGTAGATGGTAGGTAGGTTCCAGCCTGGAAATACAAATGTAGGAGGTGTGAGCATTTCGATGGTACTGAACATCTGGTTGCTAGATGAGATCATCTAGGGAACAACTGTGGAAAAAGAAGGGCTCCGAGGACTGAGCCTTTGGGGATTTCACTGTGTTTAGCCTTCAAAGATAGGAGGAAGAACCAGCAAAGGATATTGAGAAAGATTGATAAGCGAGGTCAAAGGGCCACCAGTGAGTATTCTTTGGAAGCCAAGAGGAAGTGATCACCTGTGTCCTTGCTGATAGATGACATGCTACGATGAGGACTGAGAATTGAGCCTGGCCTGAGCAACTAAGAAGCGACCTTGACAAACAGCTTTGCAAAGTGGTAGGCAGCAAATGTTTGGTTGAAATGGATTCAAGAGAGAAAAGGGATTGTAGACAGCAAATAGAGAAAAATTGATAATACAGGAGAGATGGGGGCAGTTCTGAGAGCAGTGTCCTTGAGTAGCAAGTTCATATCCAAAATTGAAGAGAGGAGTTGGAGTGTAAAGTGATTAAACAGCCAAGAGGTGGTTCTACTTATTTACAATCATTTATCACAGGAAGATTTAGGTTGGATTGATGTATGATTTTAACTAGTCAGGCACTGTGGTGTTCTCTAGCGGAAGAATGGTAGATGGGTAACCTCATTTTTCCAGAATTCACTTGGACGGAGCATGTAATTAGTAGTCTGGCTTTCTTTTGAAGAGATAAAGGAGAATCTTTTTTGCACTTACAAATGTAGTTGTTTCTAAAATAAAATTACTGACACTTGATGATGAAAAATGGAGAAGTATGTCCCAGAGCAGAAGAGAAAAATAATTCATTCTTTCGTAGAGAAAAGAGAGATTTTTTTCTACTACTTTTCTGAAATGTATAGTCTATTGTTGGCTTGTTTGATTTTCTAATTTTTTTTGTTTTAAACTTTTCAGGCCGGAGTGAGACAGCTTTATGTACAGATTGACTTTGCGGCCATATAATGAATGAAAAGAAACTATACTTTTTTGGGGACGTAATTTTTTTGGTACTGTACAATCCCAAACATTGTACCTAGCTTCTTAAAAGAGAGAAATCATCACTACAGCTCCCAGGCGCCAGGCAGTCAGCCGTTTGTGCTGTGCCAGGAGTTCCCAGCGAAGGGATCGCAATTAAGAGGCTCTCTCCTGGACTTTCGGTCTTGTCTTTTGTGCTCTTCCCTCCGAACCATTTTGATTTCTGAGGCGTCTAGTTTTGTTCCAGGGCGGTGTTTTTTGTTGGTTTGTTTGTCTCATTTCTAGCGTCCTCACTCCCACCCGTCACCCTAGGTAAGAAGTTCAGACTGCGGGCCTCCAGTCATCTGGAATGTCTTCACTGAAGCTGCTGGAAACCACTCTTTCATTCCCACAAAACCAGTGTTATTTAAAAAAAAAAAGAAATGGAAATCTCTTTTATATGTAATGTCACAATTGTTGACGTTCTTCAGTATAATCATATGTTTGTAAAATTGTTTGTACCTTGCAAACTTATGAACCAAACCATATTGGGTTTTCAAAGTGCCTTTGTATCAGAAAATGTATTTGCCAGCATAGAAACATACCATCAGAGGTCATGTATGGTTTTTTTTAATGGGTATTCTGTAATCTGTACAAAATAAGACTCTTGTTAGTAATGTATGCAGATTTTGTCTTTTTGTGTACTTCCAGCACAGGTCTAGGGATATGAAAATTTTCCTTTTATTGCTTTATCTCATCAAAAAATAAAAGGTGTTATTTTGCTTTTTAAATCAAATTCAGTTATCACATTAAATTATTTTGTAGATTTTGTTTTCAAAACTTTGCAAATGTATCTGTTACATAGACGATTGTTTTGACTTACTTGAAACATCTACTAAATTCCAAATTTCTATAAAAGCTACTGTGTTGTCTATGATAAACTTTCCTGTATCTTCCTTGCCATTTGTATGAATTTTATTAATGAAAGAAAAAAGCAACATAGAATGAAGGCAGAATGGTTGTGACAATATTATTTTGCATTTTCGTTCTTCAAATGCCACCTCATGTAATTTGTTCTCCTGTGCGAGTGTTGCGTAAATATAGTTCCTTTCAGGAATCCTAAAGCAGCATTTTCATGAGCTTGAACTATTGAAGGTACAGAGCAAATGTGGTAATAGAGAAGTCTTCCTAACAGGTGTCTTAGAAGTTCATCAGTGAGTTGATTTCTAGGTTCTTGTGTATTTGAAAAATAAAATTGCAATTTGAGATGACAGGTGTTTAAACACTCAAATATTCTTTGTGTTTTATGAAGAAATATGGATCTGGATAGGCATTTTCCCACTGTGCTTTATTTTATCACAGTGTATATTCCCTTTTAACTTTAAAAAATTGAAATTGTTGGGAAAAAAACCCCGCAGGATGGAAATGATTGTTTCAGATGTAGATCAAAAATCAGCCTCTTTTCACTGATGTGGCAGAAATCGCTGTTGATTTTGTCTAAGTTTTAGAATGTCTTTTTCCTATTTCTGACCTACAATTAATGAACTATACTACATTAGGAAAACTAGACTTTCTTCACACTTTTCTAAACTGCTGCAGAGTGCCACGAACTGTTGATAGTTTCTGTTTTGCAGCTAAGTAGTATTTCCAGAACATTTTTTCTCACTGCCAGGCAGTTCTTAAGCTCAGAATTCCTGCAGTAGAATGTGTTCAACTGCAACAATTGTTGAGATGTTTTAGGAGGGAAAGTGTAAAAGGCAATGTCCTGATAAGGGTGCTGCTCTTTCAGGAGAAGTCTAAGTAGTCTTTTGGAAGTTTGCATCCACTACCAAGGCTGATGGAAGCCTAGGATATTCTGTGAGTTTTGGCATGTTATGGAAAATAACAGATCTAGATGAAGGCAGGAATTTTAGAGTGTGCCTTTGAAAGCTAACTATGTGTAATTGTACTTAGATTTCACATACGGAGATAATATTTGCACTGGCTTGTAAAATTTACCAGTGTGTTTTAAAGACCCAATTTTGCCTTTCACTGAGCTCTCCATTCCAGGTGAAGTTTTTGTCAAAATATGCGTCACTTTATTTAACTGTATTCTCAATGCACTGATGCATGAGTATGTTTTTTCTTTGCTGGGGCAGGGTATATGGACTATTAGACTGATAGGAACTACTTCTGCACCTGTTGGAAGAGACTGCCTGGTCATATCATTTAGCAGGTTGGCATTAACATTTATGGTTTAATTAAATGTCCTTAAACCTGTGTGTGCAGCAGTAAAAATTTAGTGTGAGAAAGCACCTTTTGCCCACTCTTAGGAAATACTTTGTCTTATCAGTGTTCTTGCCACTGATGTATTGCCAAAGTAGATAATTTCACTGAGAAATACTACCTGGTTATTGTTATAAAATAAATTTAGGATGTCCCTCTTGTTGGGCTGACTCTCTGGGATAAAAAGAATCTCTAAGTATCTGAGTATAACTTTGCTAATATTTTAAAAACCAAAATATTCTTTAGAGAACAAATTTGTATTGCTCATGGAAAGTTTATCTTACCAAGTAAACTCCTCCAAACAGAAATATACCTATACTAGTTTTGTGTTTTTAAATCTAGATTGTATGAATCAAGGTGAAGGGCTTAACCTATGTACCGCTTCCTTATTTTGCTGACTCCCTGCACCTTGGTGAAGGACAGTATCTAGTTTTTCTGTGGCTCAATGTTTGTCACGCTGTCATCGCCTCGCCTCTTCTGCAGAGGCATTAGAAAGTGGTAACAGATGTTATTGGCATTGTGCTTTCCCGTGTGTCTGGAATGCTTCAGCATTTTTCAAAGCCTCCACAGGTACACCAGGAACCAAAATCCTGTGACTTTTGTGCACCTTTGCCAAGCAGCCAAATCACTGACTCCAAATGCAGTTGGTCAGAGTTCTATAATGTTTTTATCTACTATGGAATAATCAGTTCTATAGAGAGTATTAATATGGCAGCATCCTCTTATAGGATGCTGGGACTTAAGAACAAAAATACTGCATTGCTTCGCATGCAGTTTTACATCTGAGGGGACGGTCCTGAGAGGCGGTCTAGCTCTACCTCTCATTTTACAGATGAGAAAATTGAAACCCAGAAAAGCTGCCATTTATTCAGTCACACAGATAATTAGTGGCAAAGCCATGACTAGAGTCCAGGTCTTCTGACTCCAAGTCGAGAGTTCTTTCTATTCTACTGTGCTGCCTCTCAAGTGTAAGATTTGCCTTTCTGTAAATGTGACAAAAAAGCATTTGTAAATAAAGGACATCTGACCTCCATTTTTGGTACATTAAGGCACTTTATAAATGGAGTTTTATTGTCTTATTTTTCATATCTAATTATGAGGTTTAGAATATTATTTCCATAGTATTCTTTATGGAAGATATAATTAATTTTTTTACTCTTTTTTACTTTTTTACTCTTGTGAAACCAGTTCCTGATTTAAAAAAAAAATGATGACATCTGTGCATTGGATACTTTTGTGAGTGAATTCTGTTAACTGCCAAGGCTAAATCCAGTTGAAGGATTGCTTAGTTTCTTTATTTTGTTTATATTCTGTGAACTGGTACTTTCTAGAAACCAGGCTAATTAGTAGGTCACACTATTTCAGTCTTGCTACTTTAGTTTTCAGCCACTGGAGAGCTTTTGAATTTTTAAGATTATTCTCAGAGCCACGCAAAATTGGGCATTAAATGTTATATAGAACAAAACATATCTTTTAATTCAATAGGGTAAAATTTAGTCTTATCAGAATCCCAAATGCTAAACTGCTATTTTCAACTCTTCATAAAAGCATCACCTTAAGAAAGTTAAACCTTTGTTTTTTCTTTCTGTGACCATCTTTGAAACAAATTATTTTCCAATTCACAAGAACTTTGGCCAAAAAGGAAATTATTTTATTCTTTTTTGCTGAGGAAGACTGGCCTGAGCTAACTTCTATGCCCATCTTCCTCTACTTTTTATGTGGGACGCCTACCACAGCATGGCTTGCCAAGTGGTGCCATGTCCTCACCCAGGATCCAAACCGGCAAACCCCGGGCTGCCGAAGCAGAACGTGGGAACTTAACCGCTGTGCCACTGGGCCGGCCCCAATTCTTTGAAGAACATTCATTAAAAGTTTTATTAATGGAAGAAGATTGTTTCAAGACATGATTCCCCTAGAAAATTAATGATCCAGATCTACCATACCATCAAGATAGACTAAAATATAATGAAAAGTTATGTAGCAGAAAAGTATTAGCAGAGAAGCACGGTTGTTTTTAAAGGCCAAATTGATGTGAGTCTTTTTGATGAGGGCATCTTTGGTTTATGTTTGACCATTTCCTAACTACAAATTATACAGAAAAAAAGAACGGGGTTTAACCTTTAGTTAGTATTTATGTGTTAAGCTCTTTGTGTGGCCTTTTTCATGCTATCACATTTTAAATCCTCACATTTATATAAAGAAAGAATTTTGCATGATTTTATGATTGACAGAGAATTTTCAAGTGTATTTTCTCTTCTGATTCTCCTAACATCTTTGCAAAGAAGGAATTCTTAACCCCATATTACAGATGAGGAAGCTGTTGCAGAGAATTTAAATGACTTGCCTAGAGGAGAGCCAGTGGGAGAGCACTGACTCTAAAGTCTGTTTTTTCTGATGACTCTTGTTTTATGTATGTCATTCTACAATGATTTAAAGATCCAAGAAGTTGTAGCAGATCTAAACAGACTCTCCTGTAAGATCAGTGAACAACCATCATGACAAAATTGATAGAGGGGAACAGTTATATTTATACTATTTAGACTCATTCCTTCTTTCAGTGTCTTCATGTTTATTTCCTGCCTTTGCCACTGAACTTAAACTGTGCAGGCTAAAAAGAGCAGTCAGAACTCTCGAGCACTTTTAAGACCTTTTTAAAAAAAAAAAAAAGTAAAAAGTTTTATTCATACAGAGTAAGCTGCTTTTTAAAAGGATTGGCTCAAAAGATAGAGTTAGTGTCCGTGTGAGTAAAGAGAAACTGAACTCCTGGCCAAGAGACATTAACTTAGTTATTAGGGAATGGTCTTCCAAGTACAAATAATTTTGGGCTGAATGAGAGGGATACATGGCATTGGACTTACAACATTACATTTTACAGACATCTTTTCAAAAGGCAGAAATCTATTTCATGATTAGTAATCTATGCTTAAATTGAATAATATTTAACTTTGAACTCTCCCCACAGCTTTGAAAATTTAGTATTTGTAATTTTGATCATGATGTTGGAAAGTCTGTAAAAAAGAAGAATGTCTTTGTCCTATCCATCCTATTATTCCCAAACTTAGCATGAATTTACACTTACATGCTCAGTAAATGTTTGGTTAACTAAAGAGTAAATATTATAATAGTAGTAGATAACAAAAGTAAGGGTCGGAACATGTAAAACTAGTAATTTACTGTTTATTACAGAAGACATCTCAGCTTCTCTTTGGCATTTTTGCACAAATAAGTGACTGTATTCACTCTGGCCGTTGTTTTTCAAGTAGCCCTGTGAGCTGCTCAGTCATTTGAATACAGGCACGATGGCAGTGTAGCGATGTTATCCAGTCTGCGTGCTGCTCCACAGCAACTGGGCAGGACTAGGACTGCGGAACCTGGGTCACTTGAATTTTTATATTTTGTTAAACCACATTGTCTCCTTTGTTTTTATGAAAAATTGCCATATTCATATTACGTTAAGGACCTGTGTATAACATGTCTTATATTTCATTTATCCCCAGATGTCTTATCATCCAAAATTCTTTCAGAGGAGTATCTTGAAAGTGCTTCTATAAAAACAACACAACTTGTATTCATCAAGCGATTTAAGTATTCCTGGGATACTTTTTCTCTTTTTCCCTTCTAAATACTGAATTTTAGTAGAGCTCCTATATATTTCTTCACATATTTTTCATCTCTTTTCGTTGTTGTTGCCACTGTTAAAACTTCTCCTTTTCACTAGTGGAAAAAAAAGCTTTATTTTGAATTTTAGTATTTGAATTTTGTTTATGTATCACAAAACGTGAATCAGTTAGGCTCAGTGAAGATTCTAATTTGAACTCAATGTATCCTGTCAAGGGTTCGCCAGATAATCCCATTGCTGCCTCTGATAGCAGCACATTCAGTGATATTTCTGCCCAAGTCACAGTTTGCCCCAACGCTTGTGAGCTTGGTTAATAGATAGAATGAGTCTTTTGTATCGGAAATACTGTGAATGAAAAATTGCCAAATCCCTTCTTATTTTATTCTAAACATCCCTACAAACACTTTACCTCCCTGTCTTTAATGATTTCTAAACATATGGCCAAGTTTGAATTTGGGTTTTCTTTAGTGAAGATTATGGCATCAAAACATTAAACAAATGTTTGAGTGCAAGGCTAGGTTGGAATGTCAAATTTCAAACACTATGTTGTAATTTGTTTTGAATGTGCTAAAGTGAGCAATTACGATTTTCCTAAGTACAATACAACAAGTCCATAATGCATATTTCATTTTTTCTACTTGAAAACTTTCATGTATATATTTTGTTTAATCTCAGATGTATTTAAAAAGAATAATAAACAGTTGTATCAAAATTCTTCCAATAAAATTTCTGTTTAAAAATCTTTGCCTGAATTGTGTCTCTCAGTTTGATGAACTGAAAAGAACACTGTGAACCTAATAGTTAGTGGAATAGATTCTAGACAACTTAAGGGATGAAAAGGAAAGAAGAATGATCTCAGGGCCAGGAAATAGCAAAACTCATTGGGAGAGGAGATGCTAGGAGACTAGAAATGTCTTAACATTGTGAAAATCTTCATTGTGGCTCTTATTCATTATTTTACTTCACAAACATGTCTCAAAGCATTTATTTCCAGATATTTCCATTAACCCCAAAACCTCATTCTCTATGGATGATCAGAGCTTAGAGGAAATGAAGACCAAAAGCATGTGACATGAGCCTCCATTCTTCTTCCAACTTTTTTTCCCTGTAATCAGTAGCAAATCTTTTTTAAAATAACTTCTCCTCAAAACCCTAGATCCCACTCATCTCACCTTCTCAAACATATCTTATCATAGCAGCCTCTTCTTGATGAACAATCTCTGCCACATAATAAGGGCTTTATCCTCAGTATGTCTGTTGTCAAATATCTTATATGTGGTCTATATCTGTTCCTCCCACTTCCTTTCTAACCATTTCCCTAGCTCCTAGTCACATGGCTTCACTCCTTCCTATTTTGTATTATTCAAAGGCCATCAGTGGCTTACTTCTTGTCACATCCGTGGCAGAACTGGCAGCATCTTAATTTCAACAAGGAGAAAAAAATACATTTATCTTTCCCACTCAAATCTCTTCTCAACTACAAATTTCTGTCAGAATTCCTTACAGAATCCTTAGAAAGCTAAACATTGCCTTTGCCAAAACCTCTATCACAAAGTCATTGTCTTCATTTCTTTGGGATCTTTTAAGTTCACTTTTTCCATTCCTACTGTCCCATTTCAGTACTTCATTGATGACTGCATGCAGAGTCACTGTGAGGAACTGTCTGGCTTCCCATCTATTCCATGCCCAGTTCTAGCCACTTCCATTTCAGGCCCACCCACCCCCACTCCCCACCACAAAAACAATTCTGGCCTTAGGCAGGAAGTACAAGGAATTTCTGCTGAATGGGACTTTTGCCCAGGCCTTTTAAAAACATTTCCCCTACCCTGGTTTCCTGATTACCCTATGCTGGCCGTTCTGCAGACTGCACTTTGACCTCCCAGGTCTAGAGCACCTGCCAGGGACTCCCTGCCTTTCCCATGTTCTCTGGAATTAGCCTCTGCCCTAATCCAAGTCTACGGTGGCCTAGCAATACCCCTGTGACACAGCCTCTTCTGTCTACACACAGGGTTAGGCAAAGTATTTACTACAATATTTCAGAACCCAATCTTCCTTTGAGTTTTTGCTTCCTTCCCCCAGAAGCCACCCTGTGCTATACTGACAGAGTAAGCCTCCCAGTTTCCACGTTCAGTCCTCCAGCTCAGGAATCTTGAGTAGCTCCCTAAATGCTCATCAAATACAAATTCTTCTGAACAACTTTAGAAACTCATAATGCTGTTCCTTCCCTCTTATTCAATTTCATTACACGTGATATGGCAATAAGCAAACTTTTCATTATTCTAGACCAGAGAAACAGCAAAGACAGGGAAGAGCAAGCAGGTCTAATAGATGTAGAGAGGATGAGAGCAATTTAGTACTTGTCATTATGTACAAAAAAAACAAACAGCACTTTAATAGGATTCTAGCTCATTCAAACAATCTGTCAGCTCATCCAATTCTACTGCCAGGCTTACAAACCTACCATGAAGTTCAGGCTTAGCACGTGCTACCAACATGTAAATGGCCAATACAACTTTATCTGATAAATTTCTATAAGCAAGAGGAGTAATAATGGCAACAGTAAGGTAATACTCAAATGCAACAAGACTGGCACGATTTAGGCACTGAAAATTTATTGAAAAAAATGGATGAATTTTGCTTTTAATATGAAGTTAAAACTCCTCCTTGAAAAATGGTTGTGTATGGATGTTAAAGTGAACTGTACTCTTTTTGTAAGATAGCCATTGCTAGAGCCAAAGTATTAAAAACAATAATACAAAAACAAAAGCTTCCCCAAAGTATTTCCTGAATGTAGGCACATAATAGTATTTTACAAGGGTGACACTGTATAAGTAAACAAGATTTAGATTCACACCTAAACATAGGTAATTTCACAGCAATTAGAACCCTGCCATTTACCTTAGACACTTGAAAATATTGTAACCACTTCTAAAATTATAAGTAAAATAAGGTCTATCTGATTAGCCATCACTGTTTTTCCTACCCAAGGCATTAAGTTAGATCAGACTGTAGTTCAACTTCATAGGAGTTATCTGTCCTGTATGTGCATCATACTAATTCCCCTTGAGCAAGAATTTGTACACGGGTCATAGTGATTGCTACAGAACTTCAAAACAGGACAAACGTACTACACTTGATGTTATGTTAGTTGGAGCAAAGACTTCCCTCAGGTAATCCTGTGGTGAGTGATGGCCAGCAGCTATGGAAGCCCATAACAGCTACAACTGAGAGAGAGGAATTTTTCTTTTTGGTAGAGCTATGATTTCAAAAGGGTAGAGCAAACTCCCATTGCTTTTTTTCTCTCTGTCCCCTCTCCACGTGGGTCAGGATGTAGGCCCAATCATGAAGGTATGAAATACAGAGCAACAGAGTAAGATAATCAGAACTTCAAGTTTCTGGCAAGAGGACTGAAAAGGGGAGTCTAGGGAACCAGGAAGTAGTAAGGAGATCATGGAGAGAGAGGAGCTCAGGGAAGCAACCTCATAAAGTTGTTTATGAACCCAAGGATCACTCCCAAATCACTAATGCTTGGACCTGATCCTACTTAGCATACAAAAAACCTTCAGAACTAAACGTTCCAATCCACTGGGTCCCATACTGGGTGGCAGAAACCTGAGATAGATCCAAAGAGAACTGCAGTCCTTGAAAACTGAACTGACATTGGAACCATTGCCCACAAAAGGTGGACTGGTAATTGCATCCTGAACCTAACTAGGTTGATAGCCTGTTAAAATAAAAAGACTGCCATTCTGCATAGAAGTTAAACAAGACCAGAATCTCATGACATTCAAAATGTCCAGGCTACAATCCAAAATTACTTGGCAAAGTGCCACAAAAATTTCAAAGAAAAACAATTAACAGATGCCAAGGCTGAGATGACATCAGTGTTGGAATTATTGGACAAAGACCTTAAAGCAGCTATTATAAAAATGCTCAAACAAGCACTCAAAAATAATCTTGCAACAAATGTTAAAACAGAAAATAGAAGATCCAAAAAAAGAGCCAAATAGAAATTTTTGAACAGTAACCAAATTTTAAAAACATACAGAATGAACTCAACATCAGAATGGAGAAGACAGAGGAAAGAGTCAATGAACTTGCAGGTAGATCAGTAAAAATTATCTACTCTGAATAACAGAGAAAACAGAAAGAAAAAAAAAATGAACAGAGCTCAGGGACCTATGGGACAATAAGAAATATCTTAACATTTATGTTATCAGAGCCCCAGAAAGAGAGGACACTCTGCAAACAGTGCTGAAGGATAATGTGTAGGAAAAAACTTGAAGACACAATGGCTGAAAACTTCCCAAATTTGGTGACATAAACCTACAGGTTCAAGAAGTTGAGCAAACCAAGAAAGGACAGACCCCAAAATATCGACACCCAGACACATCATAATTGAACACTTAGAATCAAAATCTTGCAGGCTTTATTATAGATGTCAACAAGCTCATTCTAATATTTACATGGAAAGGCAAAGGAACTAGAATAGATAGAAACAGTTTTGAAAAAAACATAATAAAATTAGAGGAATCAATCACACTACCTGTTTTTAAGATTTACCATAAAGCTAAAGTAATCAAGATAACGTGGTATCATAGAAGGAAAAGAAACAGAACAGAGAAGCAAAAAGAGTCCAGAAATAGATCCACACAAACATGGCCAACAGATTTTTGACACTAGTGTAGAAACAATTCAATGGAGATAGTCTTTTTAACAAATGGTGTGGAGCAACTGAACGTCTATATCCAAAAAAAATGAACCTTCACCTAAACACACATTTCCTACAAAAATTAACTCAAAATGATCACAGATCTAAATGTAAACTGCGAAACTATAAAAATTTTAGAAGAAAACAAGAAAAAATCTACATTTCCTTCAGTTTAGTGATGGGTTCTTAGACATGAGAAACATGATACATATGAGAAAAAACTGACAAACTGGATTTTATCAAAATGAAAACCTTTCGCTTTGCCAAAGACATGGTTATGGGAATGAAAAGAGAAGCTACAGATTGGGAGAAAATATTTGCAAATCATATATCTGACAAAGAACTTGTGTCCAGAATATATAAAGAACAGCTAAAACTTAACTATAAGAAAACAATCCAAATTAAAAGTAGGCAAAAGACATGAATAGATGTTTCATAAAATAGGATAGTAAAAATGGTAAATAAGCACATGAAAAAATGTTCAACATCATTAGCCATTGGGAAAATGCAAATTAAAACTATGGTATCTCAATACCACAACACACCTGTCAGAATAACTAAATTAAAAAATACTGCCAATAGAAAGTGCTGGCAAAGAGAGAGAGCAATGGGAACTCTTTTACGATGCTTGTGGGAATGCAAAATGACACAGCCACTCTGGAAATCATTTTGGCAGTTGCTTATAAAATTAAATGTACATTTCCCATATGATCCAGCAATTCCATTCCTGGGTATCTACTCTAGAGAAATAAAAATGTATGTTCACACAGAAACTTATATGTGAATGTTTCAACAATCCGATACATAATTGCTAAAAAGTGGAAACAACCCAAATATCTCTAAAATAGTGTGTGAACAGGCAAACTGTAGTAAATCTATACAAAAGAACACTACTTACCCATAAAAAGAAATGAACTTTTGATACACACAATAACTTGGATGAATCTTAAAAGCATTATGCCGAAAGAAGCCAGTCTCGTTTATATGACATTCTCAAAAAGACAAAACGATAGAGAAAGATCAGATCAGTGGTTGCCAGGGGTTATGACTGGGTAGAAGGGTGAAAATAAAGGGATAGTGGGAGAGAGTTTTTTTGGGTGATGGAACTGTTCTGTGTCTATATTATGAGAGTGATTATACTGTATGACAGTTTAAAAGAGCATTAAAAAAATAGTATTAAAGAGTTAAAAACTACTAAACAAACGAACATATGTAGTGTTTAGGTGTTTCTACCTTAACTGCCAAACACTGGGATTTCATGATAGTAGACCCAAAACAATATTGTTCATCTTTTCTACTGATGAATATACATTTTTCATTTTACAATTTCACTTAAATTGAAGTTACATTACATACAGAATAGGGTCGCCAGATTTACCAAATAAAAGTAAAGGAACCCAACTAAATTTCAATCCAAATGTATCCCAAATATTGAATGGGAAATACTTGTACTAAAAAAAAATTGTTTATCTGAAATTCAATTTAACTGAGTATCCTATTTTATCTTGCAATCTCAATACAGAAAAATGTACAGATCCTAAATCTATAAAATTGAATTTTCCTAAATGTTTATATCCATAAAACTAACACCCCAATTAAGACACAGAACATTTCCATTACCCCAGGTTCCCATCTGTACCCTTCCAGTTAATCTTCACTCTGTCCATAGGCAACCACTGTTTTCCTTTGATTAATTTTGTCTGTTGCTAAACTTCGTATAAATGGAATTGTACAGCACTCTTTCGTGTCTGGCTTCTTTCACAACATAATATTTTTGAAATTCACTCATGTTGTTGTATGAGGCAATAGTTCATTCTCTTTTGTTGCTAAGTAATATTCCATTGTAAAATACACCACAATTTTTAAATCTATTCTCCTGTTGATGGACATACGGCTTGGTTCCAACTTGGGGAATGAATAAATGAATGAATATATAAAGTTATGAACATTCATGTACAATTTTTTTTGTATGTTTTTCTTTCTTTTGGGTAAATACCTAGGACTGGTTTTGCTAGTTCATGGGGTAGTTGTATGTTTAATTTGTAAGAAACTGCAAATTCTTTTCCAAAGTAGTGGTGCCAATTTTTATTCCTACAAATAACATGAGAGTTTCGGTTACTCCATATTCTCGCAACTTTTACTGTTGTCAGCCTTTAAAATTTTTGATTCTATTGGCTTTACTTTACTGTTTGTCTATTTTCTATTTCACAGATTTCTCCTCTTAGGTTCTGTATTTCCTTCCTTCTACTTAGTGTTTAATATGCTCTTCTTTTTCTAGCTTTCTAAGATGGAAACAGATCAATTTTAAAACTTTCTTTTCTAATAGATTTCTAAAGCTATAAATTTCTAAGCACTGCTTTATCTGCATCCCACAAATTTGTACATTTTATGTTTTTGTTTTTATTCAGTTAAAAATAAATGCATTCTTTTATTTCCAAATATTTGGGACTTTTCTAGACAATTTTTTGTTAGTGATTTTTAATTTAATTCCATTATGGTCAATGGCCAAGCATGTGGTCTACTTTGGTGAATGTTTCGTAAGTTCTTGATAGTAATGTCTATTCTACCTCTGTTGGGTGTAGTGATCTATCAATATCAATTTGACTCAAATGGTTGGTGGTGTTTTCAGTATTTTTACTGATGGTTTGTCCAGTTCTATCAGTTGTTAAAATCCACAACTTTGTGGATTTTTCTATATCTCTAGTTCTGCCAATTTTTGCCTCATGAATTTTGAGGCTGGTATTCAATGCTTGCACATTTAGGGTTGATGTCTTCTTGATGAACTTGCCCTTTTTTCTTTATGAAAAGTCCTTTATTTATTTATTTATTTTCCTTTTTCTCCCCAAAGCCCCCCGATATATAGTTGTATATTCTTCGTTGTGGGTCCTTCTAGTTGTGGCATGTGGGACGCTGCCTCAGCGTGGTTTCATGAGCAGTGCCATGTCCGCGCCCAGGATTCGAACCAACGAAACATTGGGCCGCCTGCAGCAGAGCGTGCGAACTTAACCACTCGGCCACGGGGCCAGCCCCTGAAAAGTCCTTCTTTTTTATCTCCAGAATATTCCTTCCTTTGAAGTCTATTTTGTCTTAGATTAATATAGCCACTTGTTGTCTTATGCTTACCGTTTGTATGGTCTATTTTTTGCCCTATTCTTTTCCTTTCATCCTGTGTCTTTATATTTAAACTATTACAGACAACATATGTTG
Source organism: Equus asinus (assembly GCF_041296235.1). NCBI lineage: Eukaryota > Metazoa > Chordata > Mammalia > Perissodactyla > Equidae > Equus > Equus asinus. The sequence continues at coordinate 35,366,265 of NC_091805.1, forward strand.
GGTCTTTTAAAAGTCTAGTAATTGGAGTATTTAGTTGGTTTACATTTAAGTAATTATTGGTTTGGTTGGATTTAGGTCTACCTTTTTGCTATTTGTTTTCTACTTGTCCTGTGTTTTTTGACCTACATTTCCTCCTTTCCTGCCTTCTTTTGTTAATCATATATCTTTCAGTACTCTATTTTAAGTCCTCTAAATTTTTACTTCTGCCTTTTTTGACAGTGGTTGCCAAGGGATTACAATACCTATCCTTAATTTGTCAGTCTACTGACAGTATTCTACTACTTCAAATACAATGTAAGAACTCTGCAGCTGTATAATTCCCTTTAACCCCTGCAACTTGGGCTATTGCTGGCATATATTTTACATTTAAATATATGCCAGAATACCACGTAAAACTGTCAGTTGCCTTTTTTTTCCTAAAGATTTTGTTTTTTCCTTTTTCTCCCCAAAGCCACCCAGTACATAGTTGCATATTCTTGGTTGCGGGTCCTTCTAGTTGTGGCATGTGGGATGCTGCCTCAGTGTGGTTTCATGAGCAGTGCCATGTCCGCGCCCAGGACCCGAACCAACGAAACACTGGGCCGCCTGCAGCGGAACGCACGAACTTAACCACTCAGCCACAGGGCCAGCCCTGTCAGTTGCCTTTTAAAAACATGAAGAAAAAATTGAGTCTTTTATATTCACAGTTACTATTTCATTCCTTCTATCTGATGTCATTTACCTTCAGCCTAAAAAACTTCCCTCAGCTTTCCTTGTAGTGCAGGTCTGCTGGTGACAAATCTGTTTTTATGAAGATTGCTTTACTTTGCCTTCATTATTGAAGGATATTTTTACTGGATATACAATTCTGGATTGATCAGATTTTGTTTTGCTTTTTCATTTCAGTTTAAAGATGTCTTTCCATTGTCTTCTGACCTACATTGTTTACGATGAGAAGCACTCAATATTTATAGCTCCCCTCTATGTTCTGGCTTCTCCATCACCGCTCTTGGGGGCTTTTTAAGGTTTTCTAACATCTTTGGTTTTCATCAGTTTTAACTATGATATGTGAGGTGTGGTTTTCTATGTATTTATTATGCTTGTGGTTCACCAAACTTATTGGATCTGTGTGTTGATAGTTTCACCAAATTTGGGAAAATTTTTTTTTTTTTAAAGATTGGCACCTGAGCTAACATCTGTTGCCAATCTTCTTTTTTTTCCTTCTTCTTCTCCCCAAAGCCCCCAGTACATAGTTGTATCTCTTAGCTGTGAGTACCTCTGGTTGTGCTATGTGGGATACCACCTCAGCATGGCCTGAGGAGTGGTGCCATGTTGGCGCCGGGGATCTGAACTGGCAAAACCCTGGGCGACCAAAGCAGAGCACGTGAACCTAACCACTTGGCCATGGAGCTGGCCCCTACTCATATTTTGTTTCTGCCCTATTTTCTTTTTCTTCTGGGGATCCAATTCCATATATGCTAATTATTGTCCCACATGGCATTGGGGCTCTGTGCTTATTTTCTTCCCTTTGGTCTTTTTTTCTTTATTCCTCAGACAGGAAAATTTCTATTCATCTGTCATCTGTGCTCTGCTGTTAAGTCCAACCATTTTGATTTTTTGGTTTGTTTCCATTTCTCTGCTGAGAATACCCATCTACATTCATTTGTTCCAACCACCTTTCCTTTTCATCCTTGAACATCATTCTAATAGCTGCTTCAAAATCCTTGTCTGTTAATTCCAATTTCTGGGTTATGTTAGCATCTCTTTCTATTGTGTGGTGCTGGGTGTTTTTTCACCATAAGTCATATTTACCTGTTTCTTTGCATGCCTCATAATATTTTATTATATTCTAGTCATTGTTGACATGTTAAAGAGACCTATTTTGTTATCATGCCCTGAAAGTGTTAATAAGCTTTGTTCTAGAAGGCAGTTAAATTACTGGCTAATCATCTTGATTTTACATTAAAGATTTTGTCCTTAGTTTTATCAAAAATCCTTAGTCCTGGGCAGTCTTTACTACTAATCCATGGCCTTTCTAGGGATTTGATGGAAAGCCCAAGGTGCTTTTCAAGCCTTCTAACTTGTCAGAATTCAAACTCAAATCTCTTTCTTCTCTTGTAATACAGAGCGACAATCTCTGCTCAGCTGTCCTGCCTCAGCTCTGGCTTTCCGCCAGGAACACTGGAGTCTTCTGTGCACATGCACAGTTCAGGAGTTAGCCAAAGATTTAAGAGATTATATGCAGATTGGAAGGCTCCTCCCTCACTGCCACCTTCATTTCCAGGATTTCCTCCTTCATTTTACAGCTCCTCTAGCAGCCCCCAATTCCTCTAATACCTCAAGCCAGTAAGAGTGCAACTTTCTCTTAGGTTCTAGCTATCCCTCACCAGACTGACTGGGAATGCCCTGAAGGGAAAAGCCATATAAGAATAGTCCTCAGCCTGCTTTTGGTCACCTCCCAGTGCCTTTAGACAGATATTTATTATGTTTTGTGCAGTTTATAATTGGGGGCGTTTGTACATTACACGCTATTCCACCATTACGAAACCAGAAGTTATTCATTTCATAATTCTTAAATGTTTGGTTTAACCGTTAAGAGGAAAATAATACAGAACTGGTACTTAAATGTCTTTGCCTCTCTCCTCTTTTGTGTCCAATAGCTTGAAAATGGAACGTTTCATATATATTAAAATATCTTTTATCTCAAATGAAATAAGTCAGAACAATCTCTTGCCAACTGATACTCCCAGGAAGTAGGGAAGTATTTGCTCAACTTCCAACAAATATACTAAGCAAAGAGGTCAGATAAATTGATTAGGCCATGGAAATAATGAGTTAGACCAACTAAACTAGAACAGAGCAGAGCTATTTCTGTTATGAACTTAAAAAAAGGATAAAACTTCATGGTCATGAGGCTGGCCCCATGGCCGAGTGGTTAAGTTTGCACGCTTTGCTTCGGTGGCCCAGGGTTTCACTGGTTTGGACGTGGCACCGCTCATCGGGCCATGTTAAGGCGGCGTCCCACATGCCACAGCTAGAAGGACTGCAACTGAAAAATTGGCAACTATGTACTGCAGAGATATGAGGAGAGAAAGCAGAAAAAGAAAAAGAAGATTGGCAACAGTTGTTAGCTCAGGTGTCAATCTTAAAAAAAGAAACAAAAAACACCTTTATGGTCATGAAATATAATAAATGGAGTGTTATTTACAACCAATGAGAAGAATGTGACTACTTGCATATACAGAGTGGCATATTAACTGAGTTAAGTGATATGACGAATGTTGACTAAAATTTTATTTTGTAGTCAGCAAGTTTTCCATTTGTCAGCTTGGATGTGAAAGCTGCTATTTAAAACCAAACAGCAACTGTACATGGCTGGCTGAGTATTTATAATTCAACAATTATATAACCTCCAAAATACAGCAGAATATGAACCACATAATTAGGATGTCAGCTAAACAAGACAAGGCAATTCAGAAGGATGTCATTTTGTGGCATGTACTCAGCTGAGCTTTCAGTAAGCAGGACTCATTCTTCCACCTCTGCTTAGACGCACTAATATTAACCGCTGTCAGGGCAACTCACAGCTGCAGTCAGGACAGCAGGCTTTTTAAGAAAGAAGAAAGTTCCACCTTGTATAGACTGGTTTCATAAGTAAAAATGGCTCTTAAATGACTCTGTTTATGAATGTCTATTTACAAGTTTTCCAGCTTGGTCGGCTCCAAGTGAGTACATCCTGAAAAACTGCTAAAATATCAGCAACAACTGATGATATCATAGGGAAAGAACTCATTGCCACAGGAAACCAAGCATTGTTGAGTCAACATCTTTCTTCTTAGTCATTTGTTTTATACTTATTAGGTAAACCAAAAGATCTGTTCAATTTGTTATACAAATATGTGTACGTGCACGTACGACTGAAATTAACATCCAACAGTTGAAAATGTCTATGTTCAGAGTCCATCAGTGCTTTGGGAATCTGAGCTATTTTCTGGTATGGAAAACAGACTTAGCATCTCCATCTCCAGGGGATGCATGCTGCCTCCTGTGACAATCAAGGAATGTAATGGTCCTCCCAAGTCCACAGTACACATTTGCTGCAAAGTGCCTGCTGCGATTTTTTGGTCCTCAGCTCCAACCCTGGCTAAGCCAACACAGAGTGTCTCCTCGGTAACTGCTATTTAAAAAAAAGAAAAAAAGATACTGCCGTTCAATTCAGCAAATACATTATCCTGCCCAACATTCAAGCCAACATTAGTACATTCAAAGAAGCCCCAAATATCTTAAATCTGCTTAGTCACTCATTATGGATCAATTATCTGTTGATTTATCTAAGGCTTTTCTAAACTATTTGTATGATCTGACATATAAAGTAGTACTTCCCAAATTTACCCTTTCAGAATTCCAAAGGCTTACCTTAGTTTAAGTTTTGAGGATTTGATAAACAATTACCTGTATCCAATCCATACTCTTTACGATTGCATAGCATTTGTCTTTAAATAGATTCTGAAGAAACAAAGTTTATTATATGCTTATATTCTTAATAAACTGCTTGAGATATGTTCACATTGACCATGATATACTGGAAAAACCATGGGGTTGTGAGATAAATACACAGATTTGAGTTTCTGCTTGGCTACCTAATTAGCTATGTGACAAACCAGTTTTTTCATTTTTTAAAATGGAATACTCTCTCTCTTCACTCATGGTTCGAAGGGCTATGATAATAGATATGAAAGTATTTAGTAAACTACAGAGCCCTTAACAAAAAATGCATATTTGACATTACTTATGCTTTTAAGTTCAAAATAACCAACATTAGTGAACTTTAGTATTACTCATTCTGGTGACCCTATCACGGTTTTATTGTTTAGTTGGGAAAGTTGTCCTGAGTGAACAGTAATCAAAATGGGGTAAATGATTTATACGAGGAGAAGCCGGCATGCAATGAACTCTGTTCAAAGTTACAGATATAGAACACCCTTAGAGATTATTTGTTTCATGACTTTAACAAGGCCTATTGAGAATAAAATAAGCTGTGGTCACTCAAGAGTCTCTCTCTCTCTCTTTTTTTTCCTGAGGAAGACTGGTCCTGAGTTAACATCTGTCGCAATCCTCCTCCTTTTGCCTGAGGAAGATTGTCACTGGGCTAACATCTGTGCCAGTCTTCCTCTATTTTTTGTATATGGGATGCCACCACAGCATGGCCTGACGAGGGGTATAGGTCTGCACCCGGGATCTGAACCCACAAACCCCAGGCCACCAAAGCAGACCATGCAAACTTAACCACTATGCCACCAGGCTGGCCCAAGAATCTCTTTATGTAAAATTTCTATCAAGAGATAAGTGCTCAAAGGCAGTCAGCAACTTATGACAATATAATGATTGGTTCATTAAGGAACTTTCAAAAAACATTTGCTGACAACAAACATTTTATTACATAGTATGCACTGTGTCTAGATATTAAGTATATAAGGATAAATTCTCTTGTCTTTATCCTGAAGAAAATTATCTCTGGTCTCAGTGTGGAGAATGAGAAAAAGCAGAATCAATATATTTTTATTGGACAAATCTCACCATAAATGTGGGCTAAAATAGAAGTTCTGTATCTTACTAAAATATTTATACATTAACACATTTATATCAAATCTGATTTATAGTTAATTTGTGAAAAATCTTCACTTTCTGTAATTTTATTAATTTTACTAGAAAGAACTCCATGATTTTTCTTTCAGTACAACTTTCAGGCTATGAGATTTAAGTTAAGCTTGGAAAAAAATGACAAAAAAAGTACAATTCAAAAACACTGATGCTGGCTTCAGTGGTGGTGGCATACGTGTGTGTGTCAGATGCCGTATCATATACACAGATCAATGCAGCAGGAGGGGAATATGAGAGTCCTTTAGGGTCTTGAGTACCTGGTTCTTCTCCTCGTATTCTCTGATTCTGAACAATCTCCAGAAGTTGCTGGGCTGCTTGGTTTACACTCATATACCGAGGAGGTTCATAGATCTTCCTTCCCCTGTAAGTATAAAACTAGATGCCATTGTTCTTAGCCATGAAATTACATAATACGTTTTAATGCAATTACTCCCCAGGTAAACTCAAGCATGACAGTCTACATTCTGTCTGAAGCTTTCACGTTACCCACTGTAAGTATGCCCTAAAGCATGGATACAGTGATTGCTGATCTTAGGTTTCTTAAGCTTTTTTCATTGTTCTACTTCAACTACCCTCTGATCTCACTGAAGTGTTGGCAGAAATAGAAGTGCAATAACTTAAAGCTAAATGTCTAAATCAAAGTCACTTTTATTCAAAGTGATACCTTAAGCAAAAATAATTCAAATAAGTAGCGATTTGTTCTATATCCTAGCTTCATGAGGTTCTATAGTGTTCTTTTTATTACCATGTTTAAACCACATATTCCTCTTTTCACTTCCTCCTCTAAGAAAAGTAAATTAAAGCAATAAATATCTGAAAATCTTAGAGGGTAAGACATGTTTACTTCTGTATGCCTCAAAAGCCTACCATGTTTGCCCAGTGATCATAATAAAAATCTCACTTTTGCAGGTATAAATCAGTTCATATAGATTATTTTCCTGACTTTCAAAATAATTCTCTAAGTCAGCACTGTCCAGTAGAAGTAAAATACAAGCCAAAAACATGATTTTAAATTTTCTAGTAGCCAAATTAATAAAAGTAAAAGAGACAAAATTAATTTTAATAATATATTTAAGCAAATATATCCAAAATATTATATTTCAACATTTACTGCTATGAAATTATTAAAGAGATTGTTTTGTACTGTTTTTAAAATTTGCTATGTATTTTATACTTATAGCACATCTTAATTCAAATGTTCAATTTTCACTGGAAATACTTGATCTGTATTTAGATTTCATAAAATTCATGATTGTAAAAGTAGATTTACATATTGAAGTTGTTCTAACTACACTTAAAAGTTTTCCAATAACTAAGTTTAGTATTAGTTTTAAGGAAATTAAAATTAAATACGAAATTCAGTTCCTCAGTTATAGCAGCCATATTTCAAGTGCTCATTAGTCAGATGTGGGTAGCTGCTACTGTATTGGACACTGCCTCGATAAGCAAAAGAGGACTATTAGACTCATTATACAGATGAGGAAAATAAGACTCAACAGTGGAAGTAACTTGCCCTAGAGCACATAACCAGAGGCACACTCAGGACTCAAACCCACGTTCCTGACTCCCAACTCCTTAATCCATCCCACACATATCTACTGAGTGCCGACCAGGGGGCCAAACACTGTTCTCAGCGTTGAATCTCTGAAATCTATTGCTCTTTCTACTCTATCACACTGCTTAGCATTTCCTAAGATTAAAAGGATTTTTTTTAACTGTTAACAAAAGCTGATGTTCAACAATCTTTAGAACTCATGTCATTTAAGCAGAATTTATTGTTCATGGAATTAAAATAGACGTAAGCATTGAGAATAAGAACTTACTTGATTAGATTTTCCAAAGACTGCTCCTTTACTTTGATGTCTGGAGGAAGCAAAAAATAGTTCTCTTTTAGTCTAATTAACTACTTTATCCCAAAGTCTTTGTGTAAACTTCAGTTGAATCACCTAAACTTTGGGGAAACATTCTTCTCAAGTCTCCAAAATGCTCATTTGAGAGTTTGTGACAGTCTTCCCTCGCTCTTGTTTCTAGCCACTCTTCTTATGGAAATACGGAGAAGAATGGAAGCTTGTGGTTGCTAAAGGTCATTAGTCAGAAAACAAACATGAGGCTGGCCCTGAGACCATCATGAAAGGATCTAATTTCTTCTTGGAAAAGAAGACACAGGACAGAGTCAGATAAATATTGGTATGTATATTACCTAACAGCTAATCAAAATCTTTGCGTTCACTTCTGCTAGGTGGTAACCGCACAGACCCAACTGAAAAGTCTTACGTTCCTATTCCTACCTATAGTCCAGGCACTAGAATGTAAGCTTTAATGCATGTATCATAAACAGAAGAAAATTCTACCCACATTTTGAAAAGAGACTTTTGCTTTCTTTGGAATGGTAAGACATACTCTAATAACTATGAATAGACACTTTAATACCAAACATTCAATGCTTTTAACGGCTTCCCCTAGCACTGACTGCGAGGTACAGGGCTACTACAGGGGTCAAAATGCACATAATCTCTGTTCTCATGAAGCCTGATGATCCAAGCGTCACAAATATTTGATTCTTTACACTTTTTAATCACTGATCCTCAGCTGAACACTCTGGTAAAAGGTAAAAAGTAGAACTGCTCTCCATCCTCACAGGCACTCAGTACACAACAGCACGAGCAACAGCTGCTTCCTGTTCTACATACTGAAAACAAACAGTTCAGCCAAAGTTTGTTTTTGCAAAAATAAATACAGTGTAACTAAGGGGTCTTTTTGATAGACTTCTACAGCTTTCCTAAGGGATCGTGAAAGTTTTTCTATAAAGGATACCAAAGAGTTTGCTTGGAAAATATAACAAAGATTAATCCCTTATATGTGTTTCTAAATGTTCTTGGAACCCATGGTGAACGTATTTTTCAGATTCAAAATATTGATTATTATTTCCACTTGGAAGCCACATACAGGAAAAAATGCATAACTGTTTTTGAAAATGTGGCCTGCAATACAACTAATAGTATAAGTCAACTTAGATTTCCTTTATATGATATTTGTAAGATTTTAAAAAATTCAATGAATTTATTAATTCATTCACCTTAAGCTTCTGAAATGTTTATATTAGTAAGGTTTTAAATGTACTATTTCTAATTTTCTAACTTTTTTAATGATATGCTCTACAGAATCTGTAAAATGAAGAGGGTTGGGAGAATTTTTCACAGGCAGATGCTTTTCAATCAAACATAAGGCTGCATTAGTGAATTAATCTCAAGCCAGACCAGTCTTAATACTTTTCCCTTGTCTTCACACAGGCTGTAATTATTCCTCTCTACTTCTACTTGCTAGAATGTAAACATATCCTATTCATCTTAGTACCAGCACATAATGCAAAGTACCCAGTAGATATTCAATAAATGTCTACTGAACAAATTTTCCACATGGCTCTACTACTACCCAACCAACCAGCTTATCTTAAACTATCTACTTTAGTATTAATTAAGTAGAGTAAGTCCCAATTCCTTCATAAAGGCTTTGTTGACTTTCCCTCAAATGCCCTTTGTTCTCTGAAATATACAATTAATACTACATTTTATTAATCTCTAATTACATCATATATATCAGTCTTGTCTTTCCAAGTAAATTTAAAATTCTCTGTGGTTTCTTACCATGGTATATTCTCACTAATCCCTACACGGGTTGGACCATAGCAGGCATTCAATAAATACATACTAATTTAAATGATGAGAATTCCAGATGATTAAATGATGAGATCTATGGTTTGAGGATTTGGAATCATGGTATCTTATACTTCACACCTTGTTCCTGCTTTTGTTAATGGAGCAAGGAAGATATATTGTTTAACCTTGTTTCTCTTTTCCCAGGAAAGCCAAGAAAAGAGGCAGCTCTTAGAGAGTTCAAGAGCCAAAGTTCTGGTTTGTCCTTCCTGCCTTTTCATACAATAGAACTTAATTGTGCTTTACAATTTCATGTCCACAGCATGTTAGTTCCAACTGGATTTCAAAATCCTGAGGGCAACACCCATATCTAATACTTCCTTAGTATTTCAAAACAACCTAACTCAACATTGGGCATACAGTAAATACTCAATAAATACCTGTAAACTGATTTTCTAATTGCCTTTCCAAAGCTTCCTAAAAGATAAATGCTACTTTTCCCCCATCCTCCCATTTTTTATGAATATAAGGAGAAGTTATCGGGTAGCCTGCCTCTTAAATTTTCTCCCTGTTCTGTCTTAAAATCTCTCAGTTCTGTTGTAAGACAACTCTTCCACCCCATCCCTACCCCCACCCCACTCACTCACTCTAGTATCCGAGTTCCAATGAATCCCTATTTTTTATCCCTCAGTTGCATATACTTTTACTTATTTCTTTAACAAAAGTCCTTTTAACAGCCATCCTTCCCTCATCATTTTACTTTGACCTTTACATACTACTGGCCTTAACTGGATCTAAGTTTGGGATAAGATGATGGATATATCTAATTAAACAACAGAATTGGCTATATTACACAAAAAAACTAACGTTTTTGGCACATAGGAATCTTTTCTCATGTTCTGAATAGCTGTCCTTACTATAGAGGCCAAAATCATGGATTCATTCTCTGCCCTGATCCTCTGCTATGTGGCAGACATTTTGCTGGATGGCTTCACACACGGTAATCACTAAAACAGTGCAATTCAATGTGTGATCTGAGGACTGATGCGAGTATGTGAGCATTTTGTTACCAGTAAATGATGAAGTAACTACAGGAGAATAAGTGTTTACAAACATTTATAGTAATTTGACATTGACACAAAAGATAAGAAATTAAAAAATAAATATATATACAAAAAATAACAAGACCTGGTCCTTTACTACATATAGTTTGAGAAGTACTACTCTAAACAACTTCATGAGGCAAGGAGGGATTATTCCTATTAGATAAAAATGAAGACAAAGGTAAAGAATGTTCACAATATTCTCTAGCTAGTAAGTAGTAGCACTCAGATTTTGTCTTCTGATTCCAAGTATAAGTATTATTTCAGTTATTGAAAATGCCACTTATCTCTGTTCATCAGTCACAGGATAAAGCATCGATACCAGTATTCTTATAACATAGATTGTTAGAATAGGAACTGATAGCGAAAGTGAATCGGTACAATTCCAGTGCCTCTCCTGGAAAATGCACTGCATGTCCTTCCGAAGCTCTATCGATATCATCTCTTAGTATACAGTGATGGCGCTCCCAGCCTCTTCCCACATTAGGTAGTAAAGAGGATCTGGGCAGCAAGATACAGTGACAAGAGCTGGGAATAACAGGCTATCTGCATTCTACCAATTCTGCCACCAGTGCCACTGGGTGACAGTGGGAATTTGATCCAATATCTCTGTGAACTTCAACTGTAAAACATGCTTCAATAAGATCTATTTCAGATCTGTAATTCTGATGGCATCAATATTGCAGGATTCAAAGAATATCTCTAGGAGATACACAATGATGCTTGGTAAGAATAAATGCTCAATACAAGTCTGTTGAATTGCAGTCAAATGGCAAGAACAGGGTCTTGATGGATAAAAGTGCAACATATGGGATGCTGGAGAGGATCTATTAGGGCATAAGAGGGGAGCAGCATGAACTAAGGCATGTATGCAGGAAGAGCCATGTGGTATTTGGAGCAGAAAATGCACGTATCCTGAGAGTATGAGGAAGGGGGTAGACCGTCCTTTCTTACCTCTAGTTAGTTATCCACAGAATGGTTTCACCTTAACACAAAATATAAAATGAGACTAATATGACAACTCCATATTGTGACTGTAAGGAAACTCCAGAGCCCTTACCTAGTAAGCATAAGGTGTGCATGCCATTTTGTCTGTTCTTCTTCACTTTGTCAAAGAAGCTTTCTGGTCTCCAAGTGTCTGTCCAAAAAACAATAGAAACTGTCTCTCCAAACTTATACAACTAGAAAAAATAAAAACATTAATTAATGACGGAACAGTTCACTACTATTTCATAGATAACCACCAAAATAAAAAGCGAGAACCAGACTTGAGATGGGTTGGGGATCAAATTTGTCACAAAAAAGGTCATAAAACTTTCTCTTTGGTCCACAGCAGCTGGTGTCTTTCTGATGCCTTCAATAGGAAGCTTCTAGTATTTCTGCAGTCAGTACAGGAACATATACAACCAGTTCATGATTCAGCTATGTAAGCTGCTAAAAATACTGAAATACAAAGAACCCAGAAGGAAGCCAAAAGACTTCTGAGTAGTCAGAGCAGGGTTCACAAGGTTAATTATTCTTCTCACTTTACAGATGAGACCACCAAAGCTCAGAAGATCAACTGACTTGCCTAAGGTCACAAAGCTAGTTACTAATGAAAAAGAAATTCAAAGTGCTCTGAGGAAGTGCTCCTTTCCACCACACCATCTCAGTAAATACACATGCTATACTCACTCCAGCCATTTCTCAAAACCTACTCCCTTACTTTACCCACTATTTGTTCCCTCACTATAGAGTTCAGTTATGAGGGCGGCCTTTTCCCAAACCTCCTCCTTTCCCCCCAGTTGGCCCACCCATCCCATTTGACCATCATACAACCAAGAAGCTTGCTTGCTTCCAGCTTGCTTCCAGGCTGGCTGCAAAGTTCACTTCTGTGAGTCCAATTCCAAACTTTATGCTGAGAAAATCTACTTTTGAATTCCGGCTCTGCAACATGTTAGTCGTGTGACATTACTCTTTCTAAGTCTCTCTCTCTAAAATGGCAATAGTGATAACATACTGTCCTTCCTACCTAGAGGGCTGTAAGGATCAAATAACATGTAAAAAGTTATTCAAACTGTGAAGCGATAGGCTAGCATTAGTTCTTATCTAGGCAGTATACAAAGGACATTTATTTTCAAAGACATAATATACAGTAAAACATAACACTGAAGTTGCTATGTAAAGACATAATTATTCAAGTTAAACACTGCTTGAAAGAATTTTTAATAGAGCTGGAAAGCAACAGATGCTGGAAATCACATCTAGTCCTCTGCCACAAATTAACTGTGTGATTGAAATAGCTTTGTGACTTCAGGAAATCATCTAACTTTCCTAAGCCTAAAGTTCTTCATTTGAAAAATGAAGAAACTGGTCTGGCGAAGGGATTATCATCCTAAGGCTTCCCAGATCAGTTTTCAGAAGCTGCTGCAACAAGTAAAAGGGGAGGCAGATAGGAAGGAAACAGAAGCTGGGCATTCAGTTCCTCCATCCCTACATCCCTAGAGAAGCCCAACTTTTCTTGATTTTTATAGATTGAGGTCCTAAAAACTATAACCAATACTCCTAATGGTGACTTTGAATTTCCAAAGGGAGGTTCATCACGCTCCTTATATGGCCATGACCTCCAACTTACCTACCAATGGGCTCTATTCCCCAAGTCATTTGAAGACTGTCTATAAAGGTATTTCCAGGGCCAGCCTGGTGGCACAGCGGTTAAGTTCACACGTTCCGCTCTGGTGGCCCGGGGTTCGCTGGTTCGGATCCTGGGTGCGAACACGGCACCGCTTGGCAAGCCATGCTGTGGGCAGGCGTCCCACATATAAAGTAGAGGAAGATGGCCACGGATGTTAGCTCAGGGCCAGTCTTCCTCAGCAAAAAGAGGAGGATTGGCAGTAGATGTTAGCTCAGGGCTAATATTCCTAAAAAAAAACGGCATTTCCCCCATAGAATCCATGCGACCCAGTGGCAGTCGAATTCACAGATGAGTGTATAAAGACCCATGTAACTCCAAGAATCCAGAGTCATAAATCTTCCAGCCACATGTAACAAGGTTTCTCTGTGAAAAATACATTTAGAGGTCCAAGGTGGGATTCCTGGAATACACTCACCCAAGTTACAAGAAATTGACCTAGCCTTGTTACTGTTATTGTTCTATGAGAGGCAAATTTATCTACCAAATATTTATTATAAATCACCCACTATGTGCCAGGCATTATGCTACACACAGGTATAAAGTGAGAAGCAAAACAGAGCTCGGGCCCTCCTGGAGTATGCAGTCTCACTGACACCTCACAGAACAGGCGAAAGCCCGGGGTCACAGCCCTGGTTCTTAGTCACTGGGTGATAATAAACACATCAAGTGACTTTCCTGACTTTGAGGAGGAACTTCCCTGCAAACTGGGTATAATGACCATAAACCTAATAATGTGGTTCTTCAAGGATTAAATGACAAAGTGTGTAGAGTGCCTAGTGCCTTGCACATAGTAAAGCCTCAATAAATGTTAAGGATTTGATGATATAATAACAATGATGTTTATAATGATGATATGAAGATGTTCTAAAATGCTGTGTCCTGTCACAACCCAACTGCTTTCTTTACTGGAGTGAGCTCGAAAATACTACCAAATATTCTAAACTATGCTTATGATTTAATTCTAACAAGTTCAACTGTTTATATTCTAAAAAGCATTTTTGGCATCTCTGATCAGATTCTGAAATATTAGTATTACTCTATAAAAAACTTTAAGGGAAAACTATTAAAGAAAATCATATATGCAATCATATATAAATACTTTAAATGGGTCTTCAATATTTTAAGAATCATAGAAATATAGTCATGGAGGTAAATTCTTCATTTAAAAGAAAGGGAAAGATCATTTAAAAGAGAATTGAGATGCTAGTCACATATAAACACTGTGTAAAAGCATCTGTGAATTTAATTTGGGGGATTAAAGAAAACCTCACTTAAGCACTGCTTTCCAGGACCCTGATTTACAGACTGTCACCATTCACATGGTTGCGGTGTAAACTTCTTCAATGACTTCTGGAACATTATGCAAATGGTTTCACCATTTAGATGTCAGTACCTCAAAGAACAGAAGGACCAGTACTTTGTGTTTCACAATTGAAGGACTTACAGTAAACTATAAAAATACACTGCAGCAAAATCATACAGTGACGAGAACTGAGGTTGCAGCAGCCTAAGCACTTACCGTCTTACAAATACAAGCCTTTGTGCTGTGATCATTTTTCCCCAAAACATTATTGATGCAAATCTAAATTTAACAACTACAAAAAGGGCTGTTTTCTAAAAATAGTAGGCAAATACAGGCCTATTTTTGTTTTGATCTAAAATAAGTTATAGAGAAAACAGTTTAACTTGATATTGGATCAAGTTTTGATCTATGGAAGACAAACAAAATCTCAACTTAAAGCTACCCATTTAATTATATATAGGGCATTGTCTAATTGGAGTGAGAAGATGCACAAGAAAGACAAATATTAGGTAGTAAATGAAAAATGAGATATAGACTATATTATAAGAGTTCAGCACTTCTCCCACATAGAGAGCACCTGAAGGTAACTTCTGAAGAGAGAAGACATAAGCTGGACCTTGAAGGATGGAGAAGATTTAGACTGGGGAAGTTGAACATGGCGGAAGAATGAGACGGCATGAACAAAGTAAGAGAAGTAGGAAATCTTGGGCAATATTTAGGATGGCATTAAGCAATTATCTAGAAATAGATACCGCCTGACTTGCTTCTAACAAGTATCTCTAATTCTTGACATCTTACCATGTGCCAATTCCTATCAATTTCAGCTTTATAATTTACCCAGAAACTGACTATTCATTGTTTTTCCCACTACCTTAGTTTGAGCCCTCAACATCACCTGCCTGAATGACCTTATTAGTCTTCTAGCTCATTTCATTGCTACCAATATTTCTTTCCTTTCAAAAGCATAGATGCTTTGTAAATTATACTTTATAATTAGGCTTTAATGCTTCTGTTATTTTATAGTCAAAGAAAAATATTTTATGATTTTTAAGTTAAAAAATATCTTCTCTGCATATGGAAAAATTAGAAAATCTAACTTGCTAAGAACTCTATTAAGCCCCACATGTATCTCTGACACACGCATAGCCTAAATGGGAACAGTTAAATCTGTGAGGTAAAAGATAGCTGAGCCAAAAACCGCACCACAAAACCACATAATCAAGATACTAGTTTTCTCTTCTATACATAATGCCAGTCTTGGAGTTGTTGTTGTGTTTTTAATCCTCACATGCATTTTCCTTAATACTGATGTAACACTGATTTTTGCTGACACTAAGAAAGATTATGGATATGACCACACATTAGGTATATAAAATTGAATGACAATGTAGACAGAAGAGCTACAAGATTTATATTCTAACACACAAATGAGAGAACCCACATATGAATTAAATGAAAGAATTACAATTTAAGGCATATAATTTCCAAGACAAGATCCATCTTGGGGTGGGGGAGAATAAGTAAATAAACAATTTAAGTCAGCTAATATTTGTTGTACATTGATAATACGCATGGCAATGAAATAAAGTACCACAGAAGATGTGAAGATGAGTAAATCAAGGACTTTATAATATGGTTAACACATAAACATATACAAGTAACTGAACATTCTGCATAGGATGGGATTTACCAGGATTGAGTAGAAGAGTGGCACAATCAGATATACAATTTAAAAAGAAAACTATAAGGGCCAGCCTGGTGGCACAGTGGTTAAGTTCGCATGTTCTGCTTCAGCAGCCTGGGGTTCACCGGTTTGGATCCCGGGTGTGCACATGGCACTGCTTGGCACGCCATGCTGGGGCAGGCATCCCACACATAAAGTAGAGAAAGATGGGCATGGATGTTAGCTCAGGGCCAGTCTTCCTCAGGGAAAAGAGGAGAATTGGCAGCAGTTAGCTCAGGGCTAATCTTCCTCAAAAGGAAAAAAAAAAAATTTAATATGCCCATGATTTAGCATGTGGTCAAACACAATTCCAAAGTGACTAAAAGAATCAAGAACTTATCAGATGAGTTCTTCTAAGGCAGTGTAGAGCTCTGCTATCCTTACTACCTAGTTTAAGTTTTCTTCATACTATGTTGGGCTTTATCATTTCTACATTAGTCCCTAGACAACACTGAAACCAATTTAATGCTTCTGAAAATTAACAGTGAGAACTAGTACAAGGTCAACAACGCTGATTATTACAATGAGTGTTGTTTTATGAAAAAAGGAAGGAAATGAGTTGTTACTTTTTGAAAGTAATATGCATTTTTTTCAAAGTAGAAATGTATTACATAAACAGAGGAACATATGGCAATAATCAAGGCTGCTTATGCAACAGCCAGAGAAAGTGGAAGCATTTCATAATGATGAGAAAATTATACAATCTTTTCCCTGAAGTCAGCCACAATTGATAACACAAAAATCATTGCTACTTGGTGTCACTGAATTGTCTCATTTATTGTCCTTCAAAATGTCTCTAAACCATTTTAGTCACCAAATTCTTACCAAAGAATGAATACATTCCACCACATAAATGATTAGCAATAAACGATAAATATCACATAAAGAAAGTGTTTTAGGATTTGTACTTTCTTCTTTTATTTGGCCTGTCTGAATCAGGAGAATGTATACACAGTAAGTGTTGAATAAAAAGACTGAAAGAAAATAGACCAGAATGGTAACTGTGGTTACCTCCAGGTGGTGGGATTATGAATCCTTTTATTTTTGTCTTTATACTTACTGTATTTTCCTAATTTTCTATGAGTATGTATGTCCTTTATTATCAAGCAAAAGAGTTATTTTTAAAAATGGGTCTTCTAAAGCAGAAGCAACGGTCAATGAAAGCAATTCTGATTCTATATGATTAATTTGCTAAACACTTAACTTGAAAAATTCAAGAAAAGAAGGAATTTGTTTCTAATGTTTTTTGTGTTTTGAGAAAAATCTCTGATTTTTCATTATCAGGAATGTCTAAATACAACCAACTTGCCTGGCCCTAAACAAAAAAATGGACTCTTCTTTGAGAAAAATCTTCAAAATACAAGTAATATTTAAGTGTTACAAATATCTGTTACTTAGGAATTTCAAATAACATGATTTTTACGTATATATTTTTATAACTACTGTTTTAATTCTGAAAACTCTTAACATTTACTCAATGAAAATTTCTGTATCTAATACATCTTGGTCAAGGTAACCTTTCCCTACAACTGAAAACAGGCCAGCTTTTTAGATTCCAAATCTAAAGGATATTAGAGCTTATCGAGTTTAGTATTCTTCATTTTTTCACTGCCAAATCTCTTTTCCAAATGAATTCTTAAATAAAACATCAACAGAGTTAATAATGATTGGCCGTCTTGGGGATTTACTCTTTGTTGTTTGGCGTCAATTACTTCGTTATCTGCAGAATCTCTAAAGCATCTTCATAAAACACGGGGCAGTTTGAAAACCATTGCTCTTGTCTAACATTCCTCCTGTCCCTACTTCATCCGCTTGTAGTTAAGAAACCCAAGATCCAGAGAAGCGAGATGACTCCTTAGTTACTGCCTGAGCAAAAAGTAAAACCAAGACCTTTCAATTTGCAGTAAAACTTTAAACCTTTTCCACTATATTTTTCCTTTACCAATTCCACCAAATTTATAGTCAATTTTTACCCCACATATACATTAAGTCTTATGTTAACTAATCCCTAGAGAGCCAAGGTTTCTGTGGTATGTACATATGCATTCATTTGTGTGTGTGTTTCTGTAATACATTGCAGATTCCCCAAAGTGCTTCCGTGACTCTCTTCTTTAGCTGTACATTTCCCTCTGTCTTTCATCTTCTTGTTCATCTAGCAAACTTTGTGTAATTCATTTTTTAAAACACTTAATTGAGGTATAATTTATATAAATATTCACCCATTTCAAGTGTACATTCAATGATTTTTAGTAAATTTACCAAGTTGTGCAACCATCACCACATCCAGTTTTAGAAAATATTTATCACTCCAATCAGATCCCTTATGTCCATTTGGAGCTAATCCTTCTTCTTACCCCTAGCCCCAGCCAGGCACTAAGTATTTTCTGTCTCTATAGATTTGCTTTTACTGGACATTTCATACAAATGGAATCATAAAACATGTGTCTTCTGTGACTCACTTCTTTCACTTGATATACATATGCTTGGTGGCAGCCCTGTGGCGAATTGGTTAAGTTTGCACGCTCTGCTTTGGCGGCCCAGGGTTTCACTGGTTCGTATCCTGGGTGCGGACATGGCACCGCTCATCAGGCCATGCTGAGGCAGTGTCCCACATAGCAGAACTAGAAGGACCTACAACTAGAATATACAACTATGTACTGGGGGGCTTTGGGGAGAAGAAGGAGGAAAAAAAGGAGATTGGCAACAGATGTTAGCTCAGGTGCCAATCTTTAAAAGAAATATATATATACACGTGCTAAATATTTATTTGAAGACTACCTATTCTTCACAAGACAAAAGATGAAAATTCAGGGCAGCATCCATGCCTTCAATGGTCTGGGAGAAAGATAAACCTAATCATACTTTTCTACATAATCAATTCTAGATTAATAATGGTCCTGAAAGCATAGGAAGACTGACAGAGGGTTCGAACCTAGGACAGGAGGCAAGTGCTCTAGAAATGACAAGTTAATATAACCAACCAAAATAAGAAACCAACTGAGCAATGGGGATAGAAGGGTCCAGCCCCCATAGACAAGTCCATGGGGGTAAGGACCACAATAAGTGTGCTAGTGAAGATGGTGGGAAAGAATCTAGTAGCATATACAGTCTACTGCCTCTCCTAGGACGCTCAGCAAGGCAGAAATGGCTCTTTACATCTCCCTAAATCTCAATTCTCTCAATAGACACTACACCTATAAGTCTACTTCTTTTGATCTTCTCTTACACTCCACCCCTCCATGCAGTCCAAGCTCCTGTCATATCTCCTCTAAGGACTAAAACAGCCTCCTAATTGATTTCCTGACTTCCCATCTTGCCTGGTAATAATTCAATCTCCACACACTAGCTAGAGATATCTTTTAAAAACATTTATCAGATCAAGTATTTGCACTGCTTAAACCCCTCTAAAGGCAGTCCATATCACTTAGAATAAAATCCAAACTCCTGACGTTGGATTAGGAGTCTAGTGAGCCGGCCCTACTCACCTATCTGACCTCAGATTACCCTTCCCCTTGCCTGATACTCTCCAAAAAGCCTGTCTTTGGTTCCTTTAACAAACCATGCTCATTTCCACTTTTAGGGTCTTTGTATGAACTGCTCCCTCTGACTGGAATATGCTAATCCCTTCTTGATTCATATCTAATCTTAAATGTTACCACCTTAGAGACCTCTCCTGACCACCCAACTAGAGTAGTGACTCTCTAACCTATCAGTCTACTTGAATTTCTTATACTTACCACTACCTGAAATTTATTTTTTTACTTCTTATTGCCTCTCCCTCCTACTAGAATGCATACTCTTTGAGAACACAGACCTTTTTGGTCAGGTTATCACTGTATTCAAAGGCACTGAGTACACCAACAATAAGTAGGTAAACAGTATTTGTTGAATAAATGGATCACTATTCCTCTTAACAGTGTCTAACTTGGCAGCCTCTAATATACTTTTCATTTAACAAGGAAAATTTTCGTTAAAAGAATATCGGGTTTGTGGTAAGGAATTGTATTTTATAGCCTTTAAGAGAAGGCCTATCACTGGCTGTGTGTGTGTGTATGTGTGTGCAGAAGTGTTACTCTACGCAACTACTTACTTTCATTTTTATTGATAATCAAGAGTCTTCTCTCAGTTAATAAACTAAAAAGTTCATGAAAAAAATTCAATGGCTGATTCTGAATTCCCTATGCTGCTTTAGAATAAAACAAAAACAATAAAATAGCTGAAAAGGGGCTGATAAACAGACAGTTTAAAAAAATTTGCACCCATTTCTAGGTTGGGAATTTCATGCTACTACTCTTTAACCGAAGGTAAAGATGTTGGAAAGCATAAACTGTTCAAGTCTGTCACAGCACCCAAACAGCACTTCTGTTCAATAACTCAAAGGCTCTTTTTGAACTCACGGGAAAGCTCTTTGACAGAATGCCTGTCTAAAGTGGTGCCCATTCCCCTTTTTAAAAACTGATCAGGAGAGCATGACGAGGTAACTTGTTCTACATTTACATTTCGCAAGCATATTTCTTTTCCAATGCTGCTATGCTAAAAAAAAAGATAGTACTGTTCGTTAACTTTGTAAGAAATTTTTTATCTGTCTAGGTTGGTGGTTCTCCAAGTGTGGTACCTATACCAGAATCAGCATCACCTGAGAATGTTGGAAATGCAAATTCTCAGATCCCCACCCTAGATCTACAGTATCAGAAAATCTAAGGGGAATGCCAGGCAATTTCTTTGACAAGCTCTCCAGGTGATTCTGATGAATACTAAAGTTTGAGAACCACTGGTATAGGTTATCATTTTTTCCATAAATGAGAATCCAAATAGTAAAAAAAAAAACACCAGCTATTATAAGGAAGCGGACTTTGCCAAACTTTTTGCATTGTGAAATATATCTATACACTTATTTTAAAATTTAAGCGTGCCATGCATACAATGATAATGTAAATAGCTATTTTAAATTATGCAGTCTAGGAAAATATATTAGAGAATATCTTATTTCATAGATTCTAAGATACACATTTTTTTTCCTGTTACAATATATCTGATATGAACGTGCCTTAAGAATCAATGAGGTCTTAAAACCACGGTTGGCCAGAAGCAATCATAGTTGTCATGGATTATATATGTGTGAACATCAGAACACAAATATCAAACTTGGAAAATGAATGCCAGCAGTTTGGAAGAAAATCTTGGAAACGGTTATGAAGCACTATTTTAACCCCTCAGAACCAAGAGTCTTGGATTAAAACAACTGACTTGACACATCAAAAACTGCAAAGCTGCCTTAAAAGCCTCGTATCAGTGACTTTTGGCCCTATTATAAATTATTTTAAGAAATGCTGCATCACAAGGCTCTTGATGCCACAGAAAACAATACTGAGTGGAAAAACGTGGGCCTCAGCAATGCAGAATAAGCTATTTGGAAGAATGAAAAAAGGTTTCAGGAATATTTAACCAATTTAATTATGCTATATTTCCTTTTTTGTATGCACAAGTTGGATATAAGATTAAAATCTTTCTCTAGCTAAATATCAATAGCCTATTCCAACTAGTGGGAAAAAATCTAAGTTACAAGAAAACTTAGTATAAAAAAAATTTAGTATTATAAAACAGTACACAGTGATGTAGTATAAAATAATAATGTCTTATAATTCATGAAATATAATAAAATCTACTTGCAATTTGTAGAAAAACAAAAAATTTTTGCTAAGCACCATTTAAAAAAACATCCTGCATAGTATTACCTGTAAACCACAGCAGCCTACAGCATTCATTATGGAAGCATTGTGAATAACCCGATAAGGGATTCCCAGTTTTGTTGCTCTCAGAATAAGATCGCTGTGTGTTGTAGCCCTGTAGTAAGAAAAGATCAGGTTGGATTAAAGTAACCAACAATGACTTTGTAAGACAGTAAAGCTATAAGATTTCATGAGCTGAAGTCCATCAAAGGGTCAAGGGGATGGCTTTTCCTCCAATACTGCTGCACGCCTGCATAAGGCTTTCACCTGGGCTTTCCGGCAAGAAAAGTGTAAGTCTACACATGCCCTTCAACACTGAACTGCACCTGTAATATTCTTAAAGCGGCCTTGGCAGCTACAGAAACAAAGAGAAGTTTTACTTGCTCTTTTCATCTTATTAATACCTGCAAAAGCCACCTGTGGAATACTGTATAAGCTCAGAGACCATGCTCTTGAATAGCAATTCTCAAACTTTTTGATCTTAGGGTCCCTTTAAAAAATTCTTGAGCCAGCCCTGATGGCCTAGTGGTTAAAGTTCTGTGCATTCTGCTTTGGTGGCCTGGGCTTGGTACCTGGGCACAGAACCACACCACTTGTATATCAGTAGCCATGCTGTGGCGGTGGCTCACAAAGAACCACCCTGAAGAACTTAGAACTATAAACAACTATGTTCTGGGGCTTTGAGGGGGGAAAGGGAAGAAAAAAGGAGGAAGATTGGCAACAGATATTAGCTTAGGGTGAATCTTCCCCTACCAAAAAGAAAAAACCTCTTAAAATTACTGCTCCAGAGTTCTAAATTATGGCACCACTAGACCCACTCCTTGATTTCTGCTCTATTTTGAAGGCTTTGTTTTTGTATTTTGAAATACAACAAGGCAGAATACACAGAACATTTTCATAGCCTGTCAATCTCCGTCTTTATGTTAGTGTTCTATCGGATATAATCCTAGTTGGATTTTACATTCGTCTGGCAGTCATTTATAACTGTTTTCAGTCTGGTGACTGTGTATAATTAGTATGTGTATATATATGCATATTCTGCCTGTTGCCTTTCCTTTTTTGACATAAATCTAATGATTGTAATTAAACAGATTTGGGTAGAGAAAGAATATATGTAAATATAAACATGGATATTGTGAAATGTAAGCCCACATCAGTTTAGAACTGCATTATTAAAGGCCTTTTCCCCCCTTGATGAGAACTCCAGGCCCTACTGGGGAATGCAACATTAGCATGTTTGAGGAGCTACATACAAACAAGCAGAAGCTGACAACTGGTCAATGCATACCAAGTAGGAAGATCAAGGGCTTTCACCCCATGAGGCAGTCAGAAACAGATGAACAAATGCCCACCAGGGAAACCTGCTTTTAATCACACACATAAAATAAAAACTAATATGAAAAACAATCATTAATTTGATTTAGAGTAAGCTTTTAAAAAATAATATGAATGCCAGTTGTAAAAAATGTTTTTAATATCACCTTCAAAAGAATCTCACTACTTAACACTAAGATTAAAGAAAACTGAATTAGTTACTTGGTGAGTTATTTAAATAGATGAGCAGGAAAAAAAACCTGGTTTAAAATTATATGTCTCTTTGATACAAGTTCATTTAAAATGACCAGATGTGGTTGGTGTACTATGAAGATTTTATGACCTGGCAAAGTGATTTCATTTTGTGAAACTGCCATAAATGTGATTAAATAAGCTCCTCGGGTTTCTACTATGAAAAACTGTGATAAAATTGGTATTTTATTATCACGATTACCTAGATTATATTGCTTCATGGAAAAGAAAAAGATAATTTGAAACACGGGCTTATGCCCTTATACTGAACATTCCTTCCAGTTTGTAGCTCATGAAAATGCTTCATTATTGTGACTAGGAAAGTATGTGTGTGTAAAAACAAATGTATTACTATTTCTAGGCACGCGGTTCTATCCAAAATCACGTATACATACACACACACACACGATTTTGGATTGAGCCACGTGCCCATAAAACCTTACAAACTTTTCTTAATAACATAGTTGTTACTTGGAATTGCTCTGAAGGCAATTTCAAAAGAGGAGATTCAAGAATGTTTTGATCAATGGAGTCAAAAAAATAAAGTACATAATGGTGACCTATTTGAATGTATAAGACTTGGTATGTTTATTCAAAATTTTATTTTATAATAACATTAGTTTGCAGATATAGTACCACCACATTTGACAGAGGTATGGCTAATGATCTGAAAATTAACTATTTGCAATGAAATGGTTAAACTGATATTCTCATTATAAATTGGTAAAATCCTTTTGAAAAGTAAATTGACATTATATGCTTGAAAATGTCCATGTCGAAAACTTTTGAGTTTTTTGGTATTATAAACCTGTTTCGGAGAATCTACCATTAGAAAACAATCCAAAATGTGGGGATGAGTAAAGTGAGAGGAGGGAAAAGGATCATATACATTAATCTGTACACGGCAGCTTTATTTATATTGGAGAAAAAAATGGACTAATGATACTAATGCTGATGTTTATCCAATAGTCACTAGATGACAAGCACTCTTGGAATGCATTAATTACATGGAATAGAAGCAATCAAATGACCCAAGTTGGGCACACAGAAGACAGGTGAATAAAGGTACATTTTTGTATGTGTGTTTGTCATAAAGGAAAGGGCACACAACATAAGGATAAAAAATTATGTGTTCATTTATTACAAAATATCTGTAGTTCCAGAGTATATTAAAATACAGACTGGAATAAAAACAGAACCATCTTTAGAAAGAATCTGTTTAATGATGACCCTGTTCAACTGCTCTTTATGGGGATAAAAAACTTAAGACTCATCTCTCACATGACTGAGTCAGATCTACTGATGTAGTATTTTTTTTTAGTCATTTACATTCTTTATGTGATTAACTTCTATATTCCCTTCAATAACCTGGATAAAAAGGCAAAGATGAGAACTACATTAACTGACTGAACTGATTTCAATTGCCTTCTTCAAGCATCTAAGATTGCTGGAGATGGTGGTGATGGGTGCACGACAATATGAAAGTACTTAATGCCACTGCACCATACACTTAAAAATGGTTAAAATGGTACATTTTATGTTATATATAGTTCGCCACAGTTTTAAAAATACTAGAAAAAAGAATGTGAGATTGACCGAACAATTTTCCCTTCTTTTTAAATTTTTTATTCAAGTGAGTAGAAAGAGGATTAAAATTAAAGAAAGGACATTTTTGGGGGTCATATATAAGGAAGAATTTCAGTGTCTTGTTGCCTTCTGTACTGCCTTACTGGTTTATCTCAATTAGTTCTCTCAAATTCTAATTCTTCAATGAAAATTTACACATTGCCTACCATCTTGTCTTCAACTACTATATCCCAACAGTGATTCAGTGTGAAAATGAAAAATAACTATAGTATAGTAAATATTACATAAATCTGAATACAAAGTTATACATGATTACTCACTGACATAGCGAAACTTAACTGTCTAGGAGTTAAAAAAAAAAAAGTACTTAGTCTTGAATAAAGTAAGGGAGAATTCATTAAGAGGTGGCACCTGAACTGGGTCTTCAAGAATCTACCATTTTATTAAATAGAAAGTGGGAGGAACAGTCTGTTTTAAGGAAAGAGCATAAGCAAAGACATAGAGGACGAACATTGCAAACCACTTATGAAATGGCCTACGTGTACAACTTGGCTGTAGCGTAGTCAAAAAGATGAGTAGCCAAAGGAAAAAGCAGATAGACTATTAAAAGATTAAAGGCCATGAAAAGTCCCTGAAGGATTCTGAGAAGCATAAAGGCTCTTTCTTTGGGTCTCAGTCTTTTTCATTTACAGTGAATTCTCCCATCTACCTCCCAATCGCACCCCCAGGACCACCCCACAATCTCCACTTACTGAACCCCACACAGTCCCAGCCCAAGTACCAACTCCTCCATAAAGTCACAACTGATTAGCTCCAAACACCGTGCCTTTAAATTTACACACACTTTTCTATCCTCATTTCCTACTCAATCTTTCAGCAGTTATCAAGGCTGACCACTCTTTCCTTTTTTTTTTTTAAAGATTTTATTTTTTTCCTTTTTCTCCCCAAAGCCCCCCTGGTACATAGTTGTATTTTCTTCGTTGTGGGTCCTTCTAGTTGTGGCATGTGGGACGCTGCCTCAGCGTGGCTTGATGAGCAGTGTCATGTCCGCGCCCAGGATTCGAACCAACGAAACACTGGGCTGCCTGCAGCAGAGCGCGTGAACTTAACCACTCGGCCACGGGGCCAGCCCCCACTCTTTCCTTTTTGAAACATTCTCTTTTTTTGGCTTCTGTGACAACACACTTTCTTGGTTTTTCTCCTTCTCTGGCTCTTGATAGACCATGAAATGCCAAAGTTTCCTAGGGATTGATTCTAGGTCCTCTTCTCTTGTTCTTGTTCTTTCGTGAAGTAACTCCACCCATTCTTGTGGCTTTAAATATCATCTATATATTGATGACTTCAAAAGCCATAGATTCAGGATAACCCCTCCCTTGAGCTCCACTAGTAGATATCAAATTGCCTACATGACACCTCAAACTTATAATGTTTCCAGAATCAACACCAATTCTTGTTTCCCTCAGTCCTTTTTTTTTGGTGAGGAAGATTTGCCCTGAGCTAACATCTGTTGCCAATCTTCCTCTTTTTGTTGCTTGAGGAAAATTGTCGCTTAGCTAACGTCTGTGTCCATCTTCCTCTACTTTGTATGGGGGATGCCTCCACAGCATGGCTGAGGAGTGGAGTAGGTCCATGCCTGGGATCCAAACCTGAGAACCCAGGGCCACCTAAGCAGAGCACACAGAACTTGACCACTCGGCCATGGGGCCAGCCCCTCTCCCAGTCCTTTTTCCTACTGATTTTCATCATTTCAAGGAGAGGCACCATCAACTACTCAGTTACTAAAGACAGAATCCTGGAAGACTTCTTTCCTTTTTCTCATCTACTATATGCATCCTGGCATTCTTCTTTCTAAATATTTTTAAGTTTGTCTTTTTCTCTCTTCCACCAGAGCCACCCTGGTCTCCCTAAAGTCCATTCACCCAAGCATTTAGAGTGATCTTTTAAGAATGTCAATCAGGGGCCGGCCCTGTGGCTGAATGGTTGAGTTTGTGTGCTCCACTGCGGCAGCCCGGGGTTTCACTGGTTGGATCCTAGACTCGGACATGGCACCACTCATCAGGCCACGCTGAGGTGGCGTTCCACATGCCACAACTAGAAGGACCCACAACTAAAAAAAATACACAACTATGTACCAGGGGGCTTTGGGGAAAAAAAGGGAAAATAAAAAATTTTTGAAAAAAAATGTCAGTAAGATTGTGACTCTTTCCAACTTAAAATCCTCCAAAGGTTTACCACTGCACTTTAAACAAAATCCCTCCTCCCTCCAAGGCCTTACCAGGCCTGGCTCCTGCCCACCTCTTTACCTCCTCCTCACGTCCCTCTGTCTCACTCACTATGCTCTTGCTGCTGGGGCCTTTCCATTCCTTGAATAGTCTTATGGTTCCCTCTGTTTAGAATGTTCTTCCTTCCTGCTATTCCTTTTAGTTTTCAGATACTTGCTTGAATATCACCTCCACAAAACGGGTTTGCCATATGACTCTGCATAAATAAGTCTATCCCTGTTAGTCCCTATTTTTTTTCCTTTAAGGCCTATCAAAATTTAAAATTTATTATTTTTTCTTCAATTGCTGTAGGCCTTCCCTACTAAACCATAAACCTGTTTTATCATCATCTAATATATATATCTCCAGCACGTAGGAGTGCCTGTCATGAGATATGTTCAAAAGGTACCGAATGGATAAATGTCAGTCTGAGATATGCCTGGTCTTCCTTTGTTGTGACCTCAGGCAAACTATTCAACAACACTTTCAATTAATATTTAATTGTTGTCCACTATATACTAGTTAGTACTATATACTAACTATTGTGAAGGAAAGGCAGGAGATAAAAATGTGAAGGACAGCCTGCAAATCTAAAGAGTAGATATACATATAAGAAATACATTGTGAGGTAATACATGAAAACTAATATGATATGTCAGCAGTTAGGAAGAGATATAACTTTGGGTAGGGGTAATTAGGGACTACAGCATAGAGAATGTGATGTTTGAGTTGGGCTTTGAAAGATGGGTAGGCTTCTGACAGTCAGAAATAGGGCAAAGGGCATTACAGATGAAGAAAATAGTTTGAACAAATGTGTGATGATGAGAAAAGCATGATTGGGGAAGCGCAAACTGGTTGGCATGAGTGTGGGTTTCAGTACAAGAATGGCAGAACATCAGTAGGAGGGCAGGCTGGACGGTATTTTTCATGTCTAGCCAAAGATGGAACTAATCATGTTCTCATTTTGAGCCCAGGTAAGACTTCCAATGTGGTTTTACAAATTGGAATTCGACCACAGCCTAGGTAATGAATTAAGAGTCTATAACCAGACCAGGCAAAAGGCCACTATGTTAAGCCAGGGTGTACGATAATAAGAGTTTGGATTAGGTAGAATAGTGGTAGCCAGAGTGGAAAGGAAAGAAATGACATAAAAAACTGGGTAAAATAAGTCAACAGCAGTGCTTATCAAACTAACTGTGGAGACAGGCCAGTATTTTTTTAAGTTCTAAATTGTCACGGAAAAATAGTTTTTCAAAATGCAATAAAAATTAACTATTAGAAAAATATAAAATAATACAAAATATAAGCTCCAAGTTTTTATTACTAGATTCACCAGAGATAAAATTACTTTTTAAAATTACTATAAAAGTTTCTAAACGCTTACTCTCAATTTCTGTAATCATCTCCTCCTCGACTAGAAAATTTGTGGGCTGGCACCAGTTCACAAACCTCACTTTGAGTACACTGGTTTACCAAACTTTGTCAGTGACTGGATGCCATGAAAGTCAAAAGTGACTCTGAGATTATTCGTCGAGGTGACCATTAGAATTGTGGTACCATCAAGTTGAGAAGCTTGGTGAGTTCAGAAGGCATATATAAAACACGGGATTTGGGCAGAAATCAGTGTGATAATGAGAAGACACTACAGGAGTTCCAAGACATTTTATATACAGGATTTTTCATTACCCTCATTTTATTTTACTATTTTTTGGCTAAAAAAGGAAGACAGGTACTGATAATTTGGAGGAAATCATACTTTTACAGAAAACAATGTCAGAGGCTAAAACAAACTATTTAAATATTTTAAAATGTATGATTATCCAATGTCGTTTGCAACCAAGTATAATAATGATACACAATCTCTGGCACCTCATACTGATACAAATTACTTTCTTTTTGACAGACACATGCACATATAACTCCATTCTTTTGAAAAATATCCTTGGTGGTGGGCTCATAGTGATTTAATTGTCCTTATGTTCCTTAAATCTGTGACATAAATCTTGGGTCACCAGCTGGAGACAAAGAATTCTTCTGTTTAGCTTGACATTAGAGATTGATGATGCTTGACTAGACAAGTAGAAACCCATCTTTTTATTAATGGGGAAGAACAGAGCTCCCAATGGATATAAGAAATTGAAATCTGAGGCTTGATAAATGATAAATTTGAGGCAAGTAAAGTGACAGCAGTATTGCTAAATATTAGATGATTAAAAAAGAAGAAAAAAAGCCTAGGACAAAGCAAGCAGAAGATGCTTGCAATTACCTGCAAACCAAATGGCAGGTACCACTCTTGATAATCCAACATACTTATTTTAATAATGATGTACTAGTTAAGTCATTTGATGCCCTAAGTGACCTTCTAAAAGAACAGCAGAAATGATACAAACTTTTAGAGTTGACACTTGATAACCAATGTAAGTGATACATATGATGACATCCTTACTAAGCAGATTTTCTTCATTAATGTAAAGATAATGAATGTTTAAAGTACGAAATTTTAGACAGAATCTAGGGAAACAGAGTCTCTTATCAGGACCTGGCAGGTAAAAGGTTTTAAATGTAATAGAATAATTCTTATTAAACAAAAGAGTAAATAAATCGAAATTCAAAATGTCTGCTTTGACTTACCCAAATGGATCACCAACCACAAGGAATGCGACATCACTGATATCAGCATCCTTTAAGATAGTATCTGCTTCTTGTTCCACTTCTTCTCTATCAGCAAGAATCAATTTTCTTCCATAAAACTCTTCCTATAGATTTAAGTCCAATATAAAATGAAACAGTAGGTGATCATTTCAAAACATACACACAAAACAACCTTTGTCTGGGGCTGGCGCAACTCTTGGCAACTATCCAAACACAGATCATTGAATACAATTCATCAATAAGCTAACACTCTATATCATGTTGCAATTAAACTCTGTCTTTGGGGCTATCTTAATATCCCAAGAGGAGGTAGACCTTCTAACATCTGAGGCTTTTTGCATTTTAAATTTACCTCTAAATTTGGGTCTAATAAACCAGGCAGAACATTGTAGGATGAAGAGAGAACAAGTATGCATGAGCCTTACTGCAGAAACATAGTAATACAGAATACATTAAACAATAATTACAAACATACATGGTAGTTT
Organism: Equus asinus; assembly: GCF_041296235.1. Lineage (NCBI taxonomy): Eukaryota > Metazoa > Chordata > Mammalia > Perissodactyla > Equidae > Equus > Equus asinus. Next base: position 35,396,641 of record NC_091805.1, read on the forward strand.
AAGTTTCACTAAATTATCCATAGGAAAATCTAAGGGACCCTGGCTAAAATAAAAGGTAACGTCAATGAGAAATAATAGAAAATTAAGATTTAGTTGTTTACAGAACCAGCCAACATTCCTATATAATTGCAGGAAAGACTAATATAAAACTGTATTTCCTAGTTCCTGCTAAAAAAGACAAAGTTGCAGGGAAAAGAAAAGGATTCTAAATATATAGGAAGTCGCTATACAACTGCTTTGTGAATTAATCTCCTGAAGTTCAACTCTAGAGAACAAACCTAGGAGGCTGACCTTAACCGGAGCACGGCGTGTAAGAGTGAGTTAGTAGTGTGCCAGCGGCCACGTGGTAGTAGTTACAAGCTATTATACAAAATCATGAATCTCATAACTGATTTCCGACAAAGCAATATGTAATTCAAATACAGTACAAGTGGATGCACCGATAGACAATACTATTTCTTACATACTAAGTTTGTTTGAGTCATAAGGATTATATCACAAGTCAAATGACAATGGCATTTTTATAGACAAAAAATGTTCTCTTTATTTTCACTTTTACCATGTATTTTTTCTTAATCATTGTTTTTATATACCTTCCTTTAATTTTATGAATCCAGAAAACTTAATAGTTGCAGAACATTTATATTCACTTATATAAGAGAAACACATATGATTACTGAAAACCGAAGGAAATAATAGTTTTTTCCGGACTTTTCACATTTCTTAAAGATAAGCAAGACACATGCTACCAGCTTAATGCTAGCAATAATCCTAAATGATATTTGATAAGTGACTTAACGACAAGACAAAACCCCACTCTCTTCTCAAGACTTCTATCATGTATCACTCCATATTTATCACTTACCTTAAGAAACATTTTATTATAGAATTGAGACAACAGAATGTTTATAAAAAAAGCTCCTTTTAAGAGAAACAAACACACACAAACACCCCAATATAATCAAATAGCTGATCCTCCTGAAAAATGCTGTTTAAAAAGGGAAGAGAGAGCAAAACCAGTAAGAGACTGGCATTATATTATTTTAAATTTACCCACTCATTTAATTATTCATTCACTCACTCACTTGAGAAATATTTCTTGTGCACAGTCTCCATGCCAAGCTCTATGCTTGACGGTGGGAAACAGTGGTGAATGAGACATACATGGCCCCTGCCCTGTGGAGCATCACGTCTAGTGGGGAGTTAGCCACTGCGTTATATGCGCTATAGGAGCATCAAACCTAGTCCGGATCAGGAGAGAAAAATAAAAAAACAAGTAGTACCATCTAACAAACGATTTTAAATTTACATTATATAGCATCCAATGATTGATTAGCCTTATACAATCTCAGCCCTAATCTCCATTCATGAAAATGAAGGTAAAACTCAAAATTCATTCTTGGCTTTAAGTTGGCAGATTTTGTATATAGGGGACGGGGTAAGAACTAAAAGTTAAAATTACCTTTGTGTATTTCTAGAAGGATACACAAGACATTAGTAATGATTGCCTTGATTTGCCTCCAGGAAGCGGAACTGGGAAAGAAATCTCCAAGTGTATGCCTCTTAGTATCTTTTTAATTTCAAACAATTTAATGTATTACCTAGTCAAAAAGTAAGAGTAGAGGCTCAAAGAAGTATATGGAAACAAATGAGAGAACAAAATCTTTAAAAAAAACCAAACCTACTAACATTCAAAGAAGGAATGGAGAAATGTGCTTACAAAGTGGACTGAGAAAAATGGAAAAGTAGGAATAAAACCAAGAGAGAGTCATGCCTTGAAAGCCAATTTCAAGGAGGAGGCAAACTATGTCAAAAGAAATAAAACAGGTTAAGAATTCAAAACTTGGGCCAGCCTGGTGGCACAGAGGTTAAGTTCGCACATTCCGCTTCGATGGCCTGGGGTTCACTGGTTCGGATCCCAGGCGTGGACATGGCACCACTTGGCAACCCATGCTGTGGTAGGCATCCCACATATAAAATAGAAAAAGATGGGCAGGGATGTTAGCTCAGGGCCAGTCTTCCTCAGCGAAAAGAGGAGGATTGGCGGCAGATGTTAGCTCAGGGCTAATCTTCCTCAAAAAAAAAAAACTCAAAACTGCCCTTTGGGCTTCTCGACTGCTAAATAATTGTTCAACAAAGAGAGAAATATTTCAGAGACAAGGAAGTCAGCCCACAGGAGTGTGAGACAGGAATGGAAGTGGGGAACAATAAGAGTATACTGCTTTTTCAAACAGCTTTGGAAAAAGAAGAGATAGAAAGAGAATAATAACTATGAGGATGAGGTTTAAAAGATAAGAGTTTTCAGAATGGATAGTATTTGAGTATAGTTTCAGGCTAAGGGGAGAATGATGTTAAAATAGATGGAACATAAAGAAAAAAGAACAACTGATGGGAGTAAGGTTTGAGAGGAAGGGAGAGAAAGAGGTTTGAAAAAAACCCACGTAGATGGAGTTAGTCTTGAACAGGAAGAGAATCTCATCTTACAAATCATTTTCTAAGACTGAAGGGAGGGCAGATTCAGATTCAGGGTGAGGACAAATAGGAAGTTAATAAAGGTCATAGAGGACGTCCTCCTTTTTTTCAGTGTGAAGTCCTTTACTGTCCTCTTCTGTCCCTCCACTCAATCCACAGCAGTTCGATAAGAGGACAAGGAAACAGAGCGAGACGCCATCCAGGTAAAGCAGGTTAGGAAGACAAAGGAAGGAAGAGATACACTGGGAGAAAATGAAAGTTATTTCAGTGATGCCCAAGAATAAATGCAGCAAATACTTGTGCTTTTTCTCCTCCATGCTTTTGCTCACGATTATTTTTCATCAGTAAAGAATGCCCTTTCTCTCTCCCTTACTCAATCTTATCTATAATAACTCTTTTTCTTTCCCTTATCAAATCTTATCTATAATAACAAGACTTGTAATAATACACTTAAAATAGGCTTACTCTGTGGTCAGACACCATTCTAAGAATTTATGCATATGAATTCATATAATCTTTACCACAATCTATGAGATAGGTACTATTTTTATCCCTGTTTTACGTATAAGAAAAAGAGCATAGAAAAGCAAAGTGACTGCTCAAGGTCACAGAACCTCGGTTGATTCCAAACCTTGACATGTACTACAAATGGGGATACACAGGCAGAGATTAGTGATCTCCTGTGCTTTCTGCAGGGTAGCTGGAGCCCCAGGTCCCCTTTGGCCATGAGCAGCTTCCTCTAATTACCCTGCAGAGCTGTACAAACATTACCATTTTCTATTTGGACCATGATTCAAACAAAAGAAACAAAATGATTGGGATGTGTTATTTTAAAACGTAGCTCAAATTCCATCTATTCCATAGTCTTCCCTGACCACCACAGACTGAAATGATCTTCTCTCTTACATGTATTCCATTACAATTAAAAACTAGTGTTATTTAACATTTGAGACAGCTTATACCACTTAGTTGGTGAAAGCAAGACTGTTGGCTCAAGTAAGATCATCTAAGTTCTTTCCAGTAACATAAGTTTAGCTTCTCCTTTCCGCTGCTGTCATGAATTGTTATTTAAATCTTCCATTATTATTTAGGTTTTCCTGGGTATATGTAGATGACTCACAAACGACTTGAGAGCAAAGATCATAGTGTATAACTCGTTGGACAATGCACACAGGTGCATTCTATCAAATATGCATATAAAATAATTTATCCAAGAAAGTGCCTAAAGAAATTCATCTTGTATATACCAAAACTAAAACTCTTTCCTGGATTCACTGTCTCCAGTTTAATTAACCTCTAAACAATAGAGAACATACAAATACTACTACCTGTTTGGCAATTTGAAAATAATAGCTTTCCATGTAAGAACAGATAAATTTCAGATTTCTTCAGCAAAATCCATGTGTGCCTTTTACAAAATATTATACTGTGTGATTACTGATTAAAAAAGTGTTATGTTCACTATAGAAAAAAGAATTTTCCAATCTTTTTTTTCACAGTAATAATTATTTAGTTATGGAGACCAGATTGTACACCTAAGTGCGAGCACATCAAGAATTTTAAAAAATTAATTTGTTTAGGTCTGCCCTAGTGGTATAGTGGTTAAGTTTGCATGCTCCGCTTTGGCAGCCCAGAGTTTGCTGGTTCAGATCCCATGTGCAGACCTACACACCACATATCAAGCCATGCTGTGGCAGGCATCCCACATATAAAGCAGAGGAAGATGGGCGTGGATGTTAGCTCAGGGCCAGTCTTCCTCAGCAAAAAGAGGAGGACTGGCAGCAGATTTTAGCTCAGGGCTAACCTTCCTCAACAACAAAAAAAATAATAACTTGTTTAAAAAAGAAAAAGGTAGAAATGAAAAGAAGAAAGGAAGTGGTTGAAGAGAAAGTGGCTCTGAGATTTTACCGGACAATATAAGGCATAAATTTATTTCTTTATACCTTTATTCCAGAAATGATTCATTTAAGGTGGCTGATGTTGTACAGCAAGGTGCTCAGGGAAGAACATGAACTGAGGGCCTGGAGGTGGTCATGGACAACAGACCAATGGAATTTTGTGACAGGGAGGGATCTGGGATTGACCATTCTGGTTGAATCCCAACTTCTCTGTAGTTGTTCTCTGAAGTCATACTTTGTGACGCAATTATCTATCCATAAGAATAAAGAGACACAGTATGGTACAAAGGTCAAGGGTGGCTGATCTCAACTCAGGACAGCCTTGGCTCATATTGTGGCTCTATCACTTGCTATCTGTATGACCTTGGGCAAGTTCCTCTGTGCCTGTAAAATGTGAACAGTAATTATCAAGTAATAGTCCATGTAAAGCATTTAAAACATGGTATAGTAAGTTCTATTACTGCTCATTACCGTGGAGGAACAGATAGTCTAGCACCTTAACAAAGTACACACAATTTACCTGTGGGTGACGTTGGGCCCAGCCCCAGATCTTCTCTGTAAGTAAAACTCTACAAGTACGTTTTTGGGAAAAAATTAACACCAAAAATTACAGCAACCAAAATTAACATTTAGCTAGCCCTTAAATTTACAAAGCACATTCAAATATATCATCTTAATAAAACCCTTCATGACACTCCAATTGGTTATTATCTCCACATAACAAATGAAGAAACTGAGGTTTAGAGAAGTTTGGAAACATGTCTATTAACAACTACTATCTCTGAACACTTCTGTGCCAGGCTCTATGAAAAGAACCTGTAAGGTAGGCATTTTTCTCCTCATTTTACACAGTAAGAAACTAAATTTAAAGGACTTGTCCAAAGTCATATGTTAATATGCAAAAGAGCAAAGACTTAAAAACCAGGTCCAAACTTTCCTCTATGCCATGCTCTGACACGTAATTCTATAAAACTGATGGGTTATTTGTCTATATTCTTTTAGAAGATTTTAAGTTCATTCTAGTTGTCCCTGACCACTAATTAGAGAGGAATCTTTCTATCATCTTGAGTTTCGATATTCTGTTTCCATCTTAATAAACTGGAGCCACATCAAAGCTGGCCATTAGACACAACTTTTATTTCAGTGCATGGCCGACTAAAGCAGCAATCCTTAACTTCTTCTTTAAGATTTTAAAGTAACTTTGAGACCTTCAGAACTCTCTGGGTTGCAAATCTGATAGGTCAGAAGATCTGAAATTCTCTAGGTCACCTTTTTGTGTGGGAGACTTAATAAACCAGACAATTCTAAAATCCTTTCCCTCCTCCTACAACATGCCCATCAATCTTTTCATCTTAACGTACATTCTACTTGGAGTGTGACAATGAACCTGAATTTGATCCCTCCTCTAAAATTTACTGAGCCCTTAATTTGACCCCTCCTCCACAATTTTAATGAGTCAGCTAAATGTATGATACACTAACAAATCCTATGGTTACTAAGTCCCAGATTCACTCAATATAAACAAGTGTACGGCTATAAGCCTTACTGGGAGATGTCTATTTAAAAGGTAAGATCTCTCTGCATATGATACAGACAGAAAGGCGATTAGCATTCCCTATGGAAACACTTCAAAGGGGGACGCTTTCAGCTTAGTTTCTTAATATATAACCAACTCATTAAGGCTGTGGGTCCCCACCTCATTAGCATTCAACTCAGAAAGGATTTCTTGGCTATCTTACAAAATAAGAGATTTTGATAACTATCCCCAGGAGTGTAAAATAACTTTCCTTTCCTATTGACCGGAGAAAGCCACAAAATTAGACTTGTAAAGTAAGACGAAGCACCCTTTCATTTTCCAAGTCACTTGGCTGATGTATGATTTCCATTCTTGTACTCCTCTGATCCTTAATGAGCAGGGGGTGTGTTTTAAACAAAGGGCTTAAACAAGTAGACCTGAAAATTCCGTTCAGCTTAGTGAAATGAAAATCAGCTGTTAGACAGCTTTCTTCCCAGAAGGCTGGAGAACCTTAAGCACCTACCAGGACTTCCTTCCCTACAGTCAGGATCGAGGTATAGGCTTCCAGATACACTCGTTTGCAGCGTCTTACAATTTCCAGGCCCTTGACTGTGATGTCCTTGGCATCTCCCAGGCCCAAGCCGATCAGGTAAAGCATTTCAAAATCCAGGGGAAGGGAGGCTGCAGGACGAAGTGAACAAGAAAACCAAATGTCAGCTACACCGAGGACGCCTAAAATCTAGTGAAGATGAAAACCCAAACAGCACGAGGAGGGATGGCACGTCACAAGATTCGAGAATCCTACTTCACGTTTCTTATTAAATAAGATTGGAAGAAGTATTTTTAAACAACCCTACCCTGCGACCTCTCTTGTTAGCTAACAGCAGACAATTAACCGCTGAGAGAAACTTAGTTGGGCACCTTTCCTCCCCAAATTCTTAACCACCGCCTCTCCGCAGAAGTAGCGGCCGAATCGGCAGACTTGAGCCGAGCGAGGATCCACGCCGCCGACCTCACCTACGGTGCCGCAAAACGCCGGCGCCTTTACTGCACTTTACGACTAGCTGGAGGGGATGGGCAAGCCAGCTCCTGCGCGGGGGAGACCCGGTTCCGGCTCAACTTGTGGTACCCCGCAGGCTGCTAGGGTGGGGAGGCGAAAGGTCACTTGGCCCGGGGAAGTATGTCCAGTGCCCCTCGCGTGCCCTTTGGGGAAGGACGAGTCGGGCCCTCGATGCCCTTAGCCAGTGGCCTAAACATCTCCATCCTGGGACTGGGTAAGTGCAGGAGCTCTTCACCCGGGAGGAGGCAGACACGAGGTTGGGCCGCGGAGCCCTCTGCCCTGCGCCTCTCTTCCTCCAGACACACGAGGGGGTGGCGGCTGGGAGGGACTTCTCTGCTTTGCCCCCGGGTTACCCAAGTGCACAGATTTCCATCCTCGCCTTTTCATTCAGTTGTAACCAGCTGCCTCCCCTGTGAGGTGTCAGTTTGGCAAAGCCGGCAATGATTGTGGTTTTGATTTCCCAGCGGGGCAGTGATTCCTCGGGTTTGTCTCCAAAACCTCATTTTGGAGTGCCCCAAGGGACGTAACTGGAATCTGCCTCCGTCATCTTCAGTGTCGGGAAGCCCAGACCCTCCTGTGCCTAGAGAAGTGACCTTTAAGGATGCTCAGGGATTTCAGACCTCGCCCCAGTTACTACCACAGGGGGAATTCTTGTAAAGTGGTTGGTTAGATGTAGTCCCAACGTCAAAATGGTTTGTTTTGACTGAAAATGCTGTTTGTAAGGTCACTAATGACCTCAAACAAGTTAAAAAGACATTTTTCATTGCTTATCTTAGACAGTGTTGATTATTCAGAATGTTCCTGGTGCTTTTCCGACAGTGCCTCGTGTCTTTTTTGCCCAACTCAGCTTCCTTAAGCCTTGGCCTTAAGTTTTCTTCCCAGGTTCCGTCACTCTTTGCACTTCTTATTCTAAACACTGTTTATGATTGATTCTATCCACTCTCATCATATCCATTCCTCACACCATAAACAGAAATTAACTCAAAGTGGATCATAGATGTAAATGTGTTACCAGTACATTGGGTTCTTACTGTCCCCTAGGATGGAAATCAAGAGAGACAACAAATGAGAGTAGAAGAGTAAAAGTTTATTAGCTGGTGTGCAGGAGAGACACAAGGGAGCCAGTGCAGAAAGGAAAGGGGCATGTGACCAGCTCGTTAGGGAGCAGGGTTGTGGGGTTCTTATTAGGCAAAGGCTGGGGAGGAGTGCTTTGTCATGGCATGTAGATGTGGAGTTGTGCGTGTGCCTGCGTTGTCATATAACATGCTACTACATGTGATGCTTGTATCATTAGCATGCTAGCTCTCCACCCCTGGGTGTGATTTTTACTATGCTCATGGGGGGCTTGGGTCAACTTCAGGGGACTCCTGGGTGCTAGGGTGCATACATAAGTCCAGGAAAGTCCAGAAGCTGTGGAATGTGGATCTTGGTGGCCTCTAGCTGATTCTCCTAGCCTGCCACTTGGTTAGGGCCAATCTTGTTAGGGCCTTATCTTGTTAGGCCCAGAGACTTGCAGATGGCCTTGTCTCCTTAGGCTGGTTCCTGAGTCAAATGGAAATCCTAAAACAATAAAACTTCCAGAAGAAAACATAGGAGAAAGTATTTGTGACCTTCTTTAGGCAAAGATTTCTTTTTCTTAGGTGCAACACCAAAAGCATGATGCAGAAAAGAGAAAAATTAATAAATTGGACTTGTAGAGGAGGAAGAGAATTCCTCTACCCATTCTAGGTCCTTCTGGCTGGGCTACCAGTTAAATTGACATGAGACAGAATAACACGAGAAAATCAAACAAAGCTTTATAACGTGTATAGATGGGAGAAACCCAGGAAAATTGGGTAACTTTGTAGAATGGCCAAGCTGCCAGCTTAAATATCTTCAGAAAGACGAAGGAAGGTGTTGGGGCTAGTGGTTTGGAGCTTCAAAGGGGAGGAAGGCAATTCACATGGAAATGGAAAAGCGAGTGTTTGGTAGATGAGAATGGGCTTAGCAAGGACCCTCACAGTCTATCAATACCCAGAATTATCTATGGTGATGGCCTGTACTGGGGACAGGCCTTTTATTTTGAATTTCTTTTAGACAGTGGGGGAGGTCAAAGTTTCTTTCAGAGCCTTTGTTCTTAAAAATAAGGCGAGGAGTCAACCTGGTGGCATAGTGGTTAGATTCCCATGCTCTGCCTTGGCAGCCTGGAGTTCGCAGCTTCGAATCCCAGGTGCGGACCTAGACATGGCCAGCTCATCAAGCCATGCTGTGGTGGCATCCTACATACAAAATAGAGGAAGATTGGCACAGATGTTAGCTCAGGGCCAACCTTCCTCACAAAATTAAAAAATAATAAGGCAAAGAGAGACATTCTGAGGTGGCCAATTCTGGTCCCCCACAGACTTTAACAAAATAAAAATTTATGCCCTTCAGGAAGCACTGTGAAGTCACATGCTGAAAGAAAATATTTGCAAAACATGTATCTGATAAAAGACTTGTAACAAGAATATATGAAGAACTCTTGAAACACAGTAATTTAAAAAACATGGGCAAAAAGTTTGAACAGACACATCCCCAAAGGAGATACATAAATGGCAAATAAGCATTTGAAAAGATGCCAAACATCATTAGACATTAGGGAAATAAAAACTGCAACGAGATACTACTACACACCTAAAATGGCCCAAATTAAAAACAAATACAAAACCTTGAATATTCAGTCTTATAATTTCAGTTATCTCTCAATATTTTGCTGACTCAAATTTCAACCTCCCGTTCAGACCTCCCCCTCAGCATCCTATATTTAACTTTCTGCTGGAAATCACCTAGATAACCCAGAGGCATACGAAATTCAATACATCTAAAACTGAATCCGTCATTTTCCTTTTCAACTTGGCTTTTCCTTCCGTATTATCTTCTTTGTTTGGAAGGCATTGTCATCTATAGACTCATGCAAGCCAGTCACATGGAAGTCACCCCACATTTAACCTGACAATCTGCCTGTCTTTCTCAATAAAAACCATACGTACCATCATGATCTTGGTTCAGGTCCTCATGTCACTCCTGCAGCTGGTCACCATGTCTTCCTCACATTCATCTTTCTCTCAGTGGCCAGGGAGTTCTAGTTAAGATACCATCTGAAAATGTCACTCCCCTTCATAAAATGCTTTTGAGGCCAAGAGGAAGTCCAGCTCCTCCTCAACATATCCCACAAGATCATACCACAAGATCATCCATGACGTGACTACTGCCTACCTCTCTAGCCTCATCTCTCTCCACTCCATACCATGAGCTTTTTCTTAGGTGATACTGTTTGTTCTGTGCCCACAACATCCTGCTTTGTGCCTCTCTGCCTTTAGTTGGGCTTCCACCTCAGCCTGGAATACCTTCTCTCATTCTCTCCTGCCTAAATCACTGCTATTCATTCTTTAAGACTAAACTCAGGAAGCCTTCCCAGAGATCCTTGGCCTAGGTTAGGTACCTCCTTTTTACTACAATAATACTCTATGCATATACTTATTGGTCAATTTAAATATTTTATAATTGTCCGTTTGTCTGTTTTCTTTACCAAACCATAGATTTCATGAAGTCAGGACTGTATTTTATTCATATCTTACTCATCCCTAAGGCTTAGCATGGTGTCTGGCACATAGTAGGTATTCAATAAATGTTTGTTAAATAGATCATTGTGTATCCACTATTAGCTGAGCAATTTCTTTGAGTTATGATGTATTTTTCTATCTTTATGAAATGCAAGGAGTGGTATGTTTTCAATGACTACCAAAAAGTCGTTGGTGGAATATCAAGCATAAACATTCCTTGCTCGTGATACTTTGGAAAGTCATTTATGCTGAAAGGCTTATGACACATATCACATGTACTTTATATGTACATTATAAAGTAGGTAAATTTTCCATTGTACTGGTCATTTTTTGTTTGCAGATTTTCTTAGTACTTTCAGGTAGATTCACAGTGAAAGGACAGTGCCAAAAAGAATAATCCAAAAGAAGGTGTACTTTATCTCCTTTCAGGAAATCTTTGTTGAAAATGAAGTTATTCTGGGTAAAGAAATAACATATTTTTAGATAGAAAAGTAGTTGCAGTTTTTCCTCTTCAAAATTCAGTCAAAGGAACTTATTTTCACTATAGAATTCTTAACAAGCAAACCTTTTTAGCTGCCTTCATTTCTCAATAGGAGTGTAAATTTTGGGGACTTTTCTTGAGGTTGATAAAGTAAAGATATTATGGCAATCTTTTTTCTTCCCCACCTCAACAGATATAAGCGCAAAGTCTTGCTTAGTATTTTTTTGCACAATTATTCTTCGTGATTTGGATGTTTCTCCCTTGCCGTTTAAAAGAGTTTTCAAATATGATTGCGTTTTCCCCAACAATGTATTAACCATTTCAAATGTAGAGAAAAGTTGAGACAGTTTTACAGTAAGTGTTTACATATAGCCATCTCCTAGATTCTACAATATTAACATTTTGCTGTGTTTACCTTATCACATATTTAGCCATCCATCAGCCTTCAACTCATGTTATTTTTCTGATGCATTTCCAAGGGAGTTGCAGACATAAGTCTGCATATGATTGCATTTTCGTGAAAGATACACCTCTCATATGGGTAACAAATTAGCAAAACATACCTAAGCATATGGCTGATTAAGTGATATCATTTCTTCACCAAATTTAGGGGGGGGCTTTGAGAATTTTGCTTTAAAACAGTTTCAAATTAGTATTTAATCAACACTGTAGCATTATCTTATGATAATGAAAGCAGATAGAATACATATTTACACTGTCATAGCAAATTTGAAATCTCATATTTAGCAGCAGAAAGGGGGAATGGTTATAGAGATCCATGATTCTAGCACAAAACAAAAGGAAGAAGTGAAAGCCTTTTAAGTTGAAAGAATAACAAGGATAGATGAGGCTTGAAGTTTCCTGCTTTCTGTTCTGCTTTAATATGTAGGACAATACCAGATCATCCATGAGGGTGAACATTAATGCTTTTCCTGAAAGATCTTTCAGATGTCTTTATAACCTTTGTTAGTAACTCATTTTTAGTACCTTTACTGTCAGAAATTTTTCCTTAAATCTAATCTGAGAACTTCACGCAGTAAATGTAAGAGGTTAATAGCGATGACTTTTGCATTTTATTGTCATAAATGCATCATATAATAGTTTTATTTTAAAGTGATAACGTAATTGAGGCACTGCCTTACATTATGAGCAAATTGTAATTACCTTACATCTAAAAGAAATCATCCTTCAGTTTTCCTATTTGAGCTCGTTGTTTGTCTATTGAAAAAAGATATCAGGGCTACTGGGTAAACTCCATCTGACCTTATTGTGAATAGAGAATATTATTTTACTCTGCAGCTGGCCTTTTAACCTACATGTTCCAGACATTGTCTCTTTGTTAGAGGAAATCTTGATTAATATTTGTAGAGCTTAGAGACCCTAAGTTGATTGATAGTTATTTTCTAACAATTCACAAATAAGTTCTAACTAAAGATAGCATTGCTTTAGGAGAAGGAGTTGTATTTACTAAGATTAAGACAAGGTTTGAAATTATTTTACTGTACATTATCTTAGGGAAAAAGGTCACTTTTTCTTTATTCAGTGACCTTATTTACTAATCTACACATTTTACACTATGTGATCATGCAATTGCGTAATAATAATTTTTTTAAAAACCCTCCATGAGTAGTGTTATTTTTTGTGAAAAATATGGGAATTTTTATTGTAGTCAGTACCCCTAGCTTAATAGATTGTAAGAAAGTCACTTAGAGCCCTATGTTTTTGTAAAGTAAGTAGCTCCCCAGGATGTTTCCGTGCGTGTGTGTGTGTGTGTGTATAATTTTTTTTTCTTTGTTTCTAACCCATTTTTATACTTGGCAATTAATTCCTACAAAGTCTTTTGCTAAAAAGATAGAATCAAAGATACATAATTTCATTCTTTCTATGCTTAAAAAACTGCATAGTGTCTTTTTAAGTTTTATTTAGGGAAACATATCTCACTTAGCCATATCTCAATTAGCCAAGATTTGGTGGGAGAAGGGAGGTGATTTCCTTTTCACTCAAAAGCCGAGGTTCTTTAAAGTGGCCTGTGAGGCTCTAGATTAGTCCCCACCCCCTCACCCCATCACTACACCTCTCCTCTACTTCTCTGACCTTAGTTTCTGCTTTTCTCCCCACCCCCACCTCCTACAGGTATCTGTAAGGCTCTAGTCCCAATTCCTTGAAGTGTTTGCTCAAAATTCACCTCCTCAGTGAGGCCTAACCTGTGTAAGACTCTAACTCACACTTCCAATCACTTCACCTGCTCTTTCCCCCCATATCACTGTTCACCTTCTTACATAACTGTATAATTTACTTACTTATGTTTGGTGTCGATGTCCTCCTAGAATATGAGCGGCACAAGGGCAGCAATTTTTTTTGGTCCGTTTGCTTTATTAATGTGAAACAAACACCTAGAACAGTGTTTGGCACATATGCTCAATAGGTATATGTTGAATGAAGGAATGCATATCTACGTAAGATAAATTATATATCTTTTGTTTATAAAGGAGGAACTGTTCAGAGAGAATTTTGCATAATGGTTTAGAGCTCAGATGTTGGTATCATTCAGACCTTGGTTTAAGTTCAGTTGTTTCCCCTCAGTAGTGCATTCCCTTTCTAAACCTGAGTTGTCTCCTCTGTGAAATAATAATAGAGATAATAGTACCATCCCTCATAGGATTATTGTGAGGATAAATGAATGAATACATATAAAGGGCTTGGCTTAGTGAGACTTAATAAACATTGGCAGTTATAGATATAGACTTTGAAATTCATTTTATAGTTATGTACAGCATCCAACAGATTATAATGTGACAATCAACCTCATTCATCCCACCTAAATAGGTTCTTTCTTTTCCCCCTTCACAAAAGTTCTATGAAATCATTATATAGTTCATTAATTATGGACTGATCTTCTAGATATAATATTATTGATTCACAAAGGGTCATTTTAAGCAAACGTTATTATTATACTCTGAGGTATTCTTTCTGAGAAAAACTGTCTGTATTTCTATCATTCCGTCATTGAGTGTAGCACTGTAGACTCAGTTGGCACCAAGTAAATGTTGCCTGGCAATTTGTTAATGCTTAAAGTAGAGGATGGCTAATATATTAATGGACTTCGTTTCTCAGAACTTTAGTGAACAAAATCTACAAGTGAGCAGAGGAAATGTTCATTTGGGATCTAAAAATCAAATTAAATTTTTTAAAAACTTTTTTAGATGCCCAACAACAATAAAAAGAATAATTGTGGTACATTCATACGATACTATTCAGCAATGAAAAAGAATGAACTACTGCTAAGCAAAACAATATGGATGAATCTCACAGAAAGTTGAACAAAAGAGTGCCTTGGAGATGGGGTATAGGTTGTCTACAGCAAAGTTTGTGAAATCTTATGTGCACAATTTGATGAATTTTTATATAAGTGTACAACCATATACCCATCACTGAGATCAAGTTATGGAACATTTCCAGTTTCCCAGAAGTCTCCCTTTTGTCTAGTCTCAATAAATACCTTCTCCTCCCCAAGGTGACCATTATTTGACCTCTAGTACCATAAATTAGTTTGCCTGTTCTTACAAATGGAATCATGTAATATATACTCTTTCATGTTGGCTTCCTTGGCTCAACTCTGTTTCTGTGAGAGTCATCCATGTTGTTTTGTGTAGCAGTAGTTCATTGTTTTCCCTTGCTGCATAGTATTCTGTTGTATGATTGTATCACTTTATTTATCTTTTCTATTGTTGATGGAAATTTAAGTTGTTTCAGTTTGGGGCCAATATGAATGAATCTTCTGTGAACATCATTGTATCTGTCTTTTGTTGGATACAAGCAAACTCGTTTCTGTTGTTATCTATGCCCAGGAATTGGAATTGCTAGGATATAGGATATATGTGTCTTTACTTTAGTAGATAGTGCCAAACAGTTTTGCAAAGTTTGTACAATTTACATTCCTGCCAGTAATGGATGAGAATTCCAGTTCTTCCATATCCTTGCCAATACTTGGTATTGTGAGTCCTTTGAATTTTAGTGGATGCGTAGTGATAGCTCATTGTGGTTTTAATTTGCAGTTCCCTGATGATTAATGATGTTAATCACCTCATATGTAATTTATTTTTTCTTGAGTTATTCTTTAATTTTTTAATTCTTTATTCTTTAATATTAATAAAACAATATTACTTTTTGTATTGGATGAAAATGTTTTTAAAGTCAGTAGTAATTAAAAACATTTTTAAGTAAATTGATTTTTTTTAAAGATAACAAACACTAACATTTTGAACTTTAATTTTCTAATCTTTTTCCTCTACTTGTCCGGACAATATTTTTTTCCAGCTGTATTGAGATATAGTTGGCACATAACTTTGTGTAAGTTTAAGGTGTACAGTAAATTTATTTTTAAGGCAAAAGTATCTATTTCCCCCATCACAGTGTTTAAGTGCTGAATCTGTACTTTTAAGTGAGTAAACCTATTTGCAAATTAGGGTGCTTTCTTTAAATGAGCCTTAAGGTGTACGCACCAATGACTGTGTGTACCTACAGAACATAGTTATGCCCGAGAGAATACCCATGGTTAGGATGCCCAATTATTCTGACTGTTCCCAGTCACTATGTGAATTTGGACCATGTTTGCTATCAGTAAAATAGATGCTTTTAGCTAGATGATTTCTAAGACATGCTGTAGCTTTCAGAAACTTTCTTCTGGGGAAGAAGTAGAATAGAATGGAAAGAATACTAGACTGGGAATCAACCTAGACTTTGCACCTGTGGGCCTTTGCTTTGTTTCTGGGGCTCGCAATCTCAGTAGTAAGTATCTTTGTCTTCCTCCTTGTTCCCTACCTTCCTTCCTTTAACAGATTTTGATATGAAACAGTGAGCAATACAACAATTCCTTAAGCCTGGAAATTAATGTAACCAGAATATAAATTTTGTAAACACTCTCTGAGTTGTTATTAAATATGTACACTAATAAACTGTGTAGAACTTGAGCTATTCAGATTTAGTAATATCGTCACTTATGATACTTACAGACTGATTTTTTTTCACCATGATAAATCTAGAAACTTTTCAACCAAAATTAAAACCCTGACTATCTCAAGTTGCAGAATTTCCATAAACTTAATTTTCCTGGAGTGGATATGGTTTGCATTTTCTAAATCCTAGGCAGACTTAGGATATGATTCACCCTAACCTTATTTCCTTCCTTTTTACTTTATTTTATTTAGTTTTTTGTTTGTTTTACTGTAATATTTTCTGTTGTAACTTTGAGTAGCATCACTTCTTTTCAGCATTTTTGAAAACCTCACTATCTGAGCTCATCAGATTTTCTGAAAATAATGGCTTATGGGGGTCTCAACTCAAACAGAATCTTTTTTAATCATATCTTTGCTCCTGGCACTTGCAGAAGCTGTAAAAAGCTGTGATTAAGAGCCAGGGCAGTGGAGTCAGACTACAGGACTTGAATTCTGGCTCCTCTTACTAGCATCATGACCTTAGGAGAGTTTCTGAATCTTCAGTTATGTTACATGTAAAAGGCAGATAATAAAGGTTGTTATCTTACCTCATAGAACTGTCATGTGGCTTAAATGAGATAATACTACATATAAATTGCTTTGAATGGTGTCTTGTACTTAATAATTGTTCAATAAATGTTAGCCGCCGTTTTAAATATTACTACCTTTATAGAGGTTTTTGAGGATTAAATGTGATAATATAAGTAAAGTATATATATCAGAAGGCCTGCAATGTGGTACAGTCATGCGCTGCATAACAACATTCTGGTCAGTGACAGAGAGCATATGCAGTGGTGGTCCCATAAGATTATGATGGAGCTGAAAAATTCCTACTGCCTAGTGATGTTGTAGCCGTCATAATGTTGCAGCACAATGCATTACTCCCATTTGTGGTGATGCTAATGTAAACAAACGTACCACACTGCCAGTCGTATAAAAGTGTAGTATATACACTTATGTACATTACATAATATTTGATAATGATAATAAATGACTATGTTACTGGTTTATGTATTTCCTATACTATCCTTTTTATTGTTATTTTAGAGTGTATGCTTTCTATTTATTTAAAAAAAATTTTACTGTAAAACAGTATGCTGTGTTATGCCAACAGCAGCTTTATACATTTCGTGTTCGTAGCATCTCTTGATTGCACTATTTTCTCTTGTGCTTGCTTTAATCTCATGTTGTTTTATTCATCATGGCCCCTAAGCATACAAAATCCACTGCTGATGTTGCCAGTAAGAGGCCATGTCAAGTGATTGACCTGGAAACAAAATTAAAAGTGATTGAGGACTACAAAGGTAGAAAAGCAGTTGTGGTTATTGGTTGCAGGTCAGTAATGTCCCAGTCCACCATAGCTGCAATCTTGAAGAACAAGAGCAAACTGACAGAAGCTGTTAAAGGATCTGCTTCATTGAAGGCAACACGACTAACAAAAATTTGAGAAGGGCCTGTATCAGACATGGAGAAACTTCTAATGACCTGGTTTGAAGGCCAGAGACAGAAGCATATCTCTCTCAGCACCATGATGATCACCTCCAAAGCAAAAAGTTTCTTTGCCACGTGGAAAAAAAAGGCTGGACCTGACTATGATGTTGGATTTACTGCTGGGTCTGGGGGATTTAAACGATTCAGGAGTTGTTACTCATTACATAATGTGAAAATAAGCGGTGAATCTGTGAGTGCTGATGTGGGGGCAGCTGAACAATTTTTGGAAACTCTAGATAAGATGATTGTAGAGGAAAGTTAGTTGCCAGAGCAAATGTTGAATATGGGTGAAACCTGCCTATTGTGGAAATGGATGCTTGAAAGGACTTTCATCCATAAGGAGGCCAAGTCAATGCCGAATTTCAAGGCTGTTAAGGACAGGGTAACAGTCTTGCTTGGGAGCAACGTTGTAGGCTACAAATTGGAACCCTTTGTGATCTGGTGCAGTGAGAACCCCAGGACCTTCAAGCGTGTCAGTAAGCACACACTGCCAGTGTACTACAGGAGCAATAAGAAGTCATAGATGACCCAGCTCCTCTTCCAAGATGCCTTCCTGAATTGCTATGCCAGCAAAATGGAGAAGTACTGTTTGGAGAATAATATGCCTTTCAAGATGTTGCTTATTGTTGATAACGTTCCTGGGCATCCTCTTTTTATTGGTGATCTTCATCCCAATATCAAAGTGGTGTTTTTTCCCTCCAAACACTACCTCATTGATCCAACTAATGGATCAACGAGTGAAAGCAGCTTTTAAGGCCTACTACCTAAGGAGGACCTTTGCCCAGGCTATTGCTGCAACTAAGGAAGACACTGAGAAGACACTGGTGCAATTCTGGAAGGATTGCAACGTCTATGACTGCATCAAGAACATTGCTTGGGCTTGGGGTGATGTCACCAAGGAGGGTATGAATGGCGTTTGGAAGAAGACACTCAAGAGGTTCATCCATGACTTCAAAGGATTTGCAATGATGAGGAGGTTGCAAAAAGCAAGACTGGTTGAGATGGCAAACAACTTTACCTGGGTGTGGATGAAGATGACATTGAGGAGCTCCTAGAGGTGGTTCCTGAGGAATTGTCTAAGGAGGAGTTGTTGAAACTGCAACAGGAATGCATAGCTAAAGAAGCGGCAAGAGAAAAGGAAACTGCAGGAGAAGAAAAAGAAGAACCCCCCAAGAAAATTCATAGTGAAGCATTTAGCAGAAGCTTTTGCAAACTTCAACAAGCTCCTTAAAAAGTTTGAAAACATAGACCCCTAACACCAAAAGATTTTCGTTAATAGACACACATGTTCATGGTGCACTATCTGCCTACAAGCAAATGTGTGATGGAAAAAAACAAACTGAGCAAACCACCATGGACATATTTCTGAAAAGAGTGAGACCTCCTCAAGAAGAGCCTCAGGCCGGTGCTTCAGGAGGTATTCCAGAAGAAGCATTGTTATCATAGGAGACAATGGCTCCATGCATTATTGCCCCTGAGGACCTTCCAGTGGGACAAGATGTGAAGGAGGAAGACAGTGATATTGAGGATCCTTACCCTGTGTAGGCCTAGGCTAATGTGTGTGTTTGTGTCTTAGTTTTTAACTAGAAAGTTTAAAAAGTAAAAAAAAAGTTAAAAATTTTAAAAATAGGAAAAAGCTTTTAGAGTAAGGATATAAAGAAAGAAAATATTTTTGTATAGCTGTACAATGTGTTTGTATTTTAAGCTGTGTTATTATGTTGTTACAAAAGAGTCAAAAAGTTTAAAAAATTAAAAAGTGATAAAGTTACAGTAAGCTAGGTTAATTTATTGAAGAAAAATTTTTTTTATATATTTAGTGTAGCCTAAGTGTACAGTGTTTGTAAGTCTATGGTAGTGTACAGTAATGTTCAGTGCCTTCACATGTACTCGCCACTTGCTCACTGACTCACCCAGAGCAACTTCCAGTCCTACAGGCTCCATTCATCAATAAGAGCCCTATACAGGTGTACCGTTTTTTTGTCTTTTATACCATATTTTTACTGTACCTTTTAGATACACAATACCATTGTGTTACAGTTGCCTACAGTATTCAGTCCAGTAACATGCTGTACAGGTTTGTAGCCTAGGAGCAATAAGCTATACCATGTAGTCTAGGTGTATAGTTGGCTGCACCACCTCTGTTTGTATAAATACACTCGATAATGTTCACACAATGACAAAATTGCCTAATGACACATTTCTCAGGATGTATCCCCATCCTCAAGCAGTGCATGATTGTACACAATTAACATTAGCTGATATTACTACCAAACAAAGATTTTTTCTGTTTTTGCAGTTGGTTTTATATAATTTCCGTGTGTCTAAGTAAAATTGCACTGTAGGACCATTCTCTCTCATCCCTCCAAAAAAGTGAATTTGCAATTAGAATATTTGTACTCAGAAAACATACAGATTTCCAGATGAAAGCTCAAAGTTTTTAAAAATTATAATGTAGCTGAAATGTTATTTGTAATGAAAGAAAGCAAAAGTGGTATTAGTAACTTAAAAAATAAGGATTTAAACATTTTTTTTCTTAAATAATGATGGTGGCATGTTTTAGTTCCTAATAATTTTGTTCTGTGGCCAATTAAACTCCATCAGTAAGTTGTGGTGTTAGTGGCATCGTGGTGTGAGACCCTGGCATGAATCCTTTTCTTAAAGAAGCTGTAAGAATTCCTACATAGAAGTCACACCCAGAATTGTACTAATCATGATACTTGCATCACTCAACATTAGTTATTCACTTTTCCATTATCTGGGCTCCTGTCTGACCTCCCTGTGTTTAGAGTAATAGAATTTGGTAATAGAGTTCAGTAACTCCATAACAGAGTTTCTTGCTTATACCTGGTTCATCAGGGCCTGCATCTCTGCCTTGTTATTTCAAGAGATTGAACCATACAACTGCTTTCAGTCTTCTGACTGAAATTTCTTGCCCTCATCCCCTTCTCCCCATGAGTGAGCTCCCTTTTGCAAAGCTGGACCCCCACAAAGCTAAGTACTCACCTCTCTGAAACTGTCAGGGTCACTGAGCACTTTTGAACAGGTTGTGCACTGCACAACTTCAGGAAGTGTCACTTACATAAACTACATACAAGCTGCCCAACTGTGTATGGTGGCCCAGTGACCAGTTGTCTATTTCTTAAACTATTGTTAATCACCTGCTATGTTGCTGCTTGGATAAATACCCTGGATCTTGTGTCACTTGATTTTTTTGTCTGTTTTTGGTTAAAATTAATGATACATGCCATATCGTTACGTGCTGCAATAGCAGTTAAAGAGTGGTCTTCACTGGATAGCCTGTGCTGAGATTCTTGCCAGCGTTTGTGGTCATCTTTATTTGATCTCGTCTGCTTTGTATCTTGCTTCTGATTAATTTGTCTCAAATTTTACAGCCACCCGTGGCTCAGGTTCTTGCTTCCCATCTGGAATTCTCATTCTCTACTTTATCTTAAAGGAGTCTTATCCTTTAAGTTCTAGTTTAGAAGCCCCTCATCTGTGGTGCCATCCCACCTCACCTAAGCTGCAATTTCTTTCCTTTATTCCTCTTTTGATTTCCTTTAATATTTTGTTACTATTGTATGTTATTTCTCTAGTTAGTTGGATTTTAATGGCAAGGGCAGTGTTTTATTTCTCTTTATATTCTCTGTGACACCTATATCAGTGCTTTGCTCATAATAGATGTTCAGTGAATATTTGTAGAATGTCTTGGTGAAAGTGCTGCCTAGCAAGAGCAGTCAAGTAAAGATAGGCTTAATGGAACTGAGAAGGGAGAGGCTAGAAATGGGAAAGTTATTTGATGTAAACTATTGTAGTGGTTTATGCATGAGGTGATAATCAGTCTTGAGTCTACTCAATAGCAAAGTAAGTTGCGATGTGTTGACTGTATAAATCAATGAGGGTGACCATGATCATAATTGAGCGGGGGAGGGGAGAGCAGGGACTGATTAAAACCTGGAGTTGATCCAAACTGGAACCTGTCTCTTACTTTTAGAAGTTCGTGTCAAATGTCAAGAAAATAAAGCTAAATTCAGATCTAAGTTGACAGTACTCTCTATACAGCTAAATAGTGTTTAAAACCACAAAGAAATGGATCCTAGAAAAGCTCTCATTTAGTCTTTCTGGGGCTGTCATAACATTTCATTATTATAAACATAAACACCATTTTATGGTGAAATTCAACAAAACTAGAATGATCTGTGGGATTTTTCTTGCCTCTTGTAACCAACTGGATGCAGGCATAAATAGGCATAGAAAAGTTGAGATTATTATTCATTTCTGCAAGTCATTTGAAATACTTTTACACCCCTCTCCCAAAAAGTCCCCTGAGCTAAACTTACTCATTTCTGGAGGATCACATTTTTGACAGATTCTTGTACATTTATGAATGTTCATCACATGCAGAAATTTATCTTAATTTTTTTCACAACTAATTTGAAGCCTGATAATACCTAATTGTCCTTAATTGTGCCTGGTTCAATACAACAAATATTGAGTGCCTGTCACGTGTAGGCTATGTGTTCTGTACTCTTAGGGACATAAGTTATTATCTGTACCCTCTAGAGATTATATTCAAGTGGGAAAACAGCATAAATAGCTGTGTTCCATAGAGATAACATAATACAGTGATGCATGCTGTAATAGAGGTACAAGCCGTACATCAGGAGAACAGAGGGAAAAAGAGGTTAATTAAACTGGATACTGCTCTAATAGCTTGGTCTAATTCTCTTCTTTTTATAATATCCAGGTGACACATGGAAGCTCTTTCTGGATGCTTGACCGGTCACCAGATAACCAGAGTTTATTTATGCAGTGGTCTGGGGAGAGTCTGGTGGGATGTTGTCCAGGGAGCCCAACTTGCTGCAGATGGGGACAGCATAGCAGATAGACTTCAGCCTTGCAAACATGTTAAGTAGATTTTCCAGGTTACCCAGAATACCAGTTTCTTAGCAATGTGGTAATACTAACCACATCTACCTGTTTCTGATATACAAAAATCTGGCTGTCGTTTTGTCAACTTTATTAATTTTGGGGAGAAGTGGGGAATGTATATTCCTAATTAAGACATTCCTTCTTTCACATACCAATTTGAAGGTTACTTGATGAGCATAAAATCCATAGGGGTAAGTGGGTATAATTACCTAGATTCTGGGAAGATGTAAGGAAATACCAATCTTCCACACAGCTTACAAGTTAATGGAATTCTTGTGAGCCCCATATCCGTAAGTTCCCTTTCTGCACCCTGTTTTCTGGGCTGACCTTTTCATAGTGATATATTCTTTCTGTGCATTAAAAGCACTTATTAAGCTACAGTCCAGTTGCTTTTCCTTACTGCCTGGAAAAGTTCAGCCTTATCTCCTTATGTGTGGATATGTTTGACCAGCTCTCAGGCCTCTGAGGCTCATCTCTTTATTGAAGTCTATATTTTATATTTTGATATTTATCATTAATATCTCATTCTTTTCTGATACTGCGGAATAACTGCAGTTTTACTAATCATGATATGAAAAGGTTCCAGCTATTACATGGACCCCATTGGAAGAAATTTGTTCAAGTTAGTTTGTGGGCTGGAACTACGGGGACATTAAAATAACACATGCTTCTCCATCTGTGATTTCCACTTTAGTTAGTCACACAGGGATGCATCTAGTTACCCCAAAACGGAGATTCTGGAGTCACCCTGAGTGCTTTCTCTTACCCCCAATTGCTCTCCATGTCTTTTCAGCTTTGTCTCCTAAAGAGCTCTTGAATCTTTCCAGTACTCCCCACTGCTCAAACTTTAATTCTATCTTTTGTCATTTCTCACCTCGCCTGTGGAGTAGCCTCCTGATTTGCCTCCTTATCTCGATTCTTACCCTAACCCGTCCTTTACACTGCAGTAGTGTTTTCTCTAAAAAGAAGTCAAGCTTTTCTGACCGTCACCATTTTGCACATGTTGTTTTCACTCCCTGGAGAACCCCCAGATCCATCCTCCAGGTAGACTTCTCTTCATTTCCACAAGTCACTTTATAGGCTTGGCTCCAAAAAACCTTTCTTACGCTCTCAAACATAAAGCAGTGACTTTTCTATCTTCCTATTCCTACACCTGGCAGTACAGACCCTCTTAGAGTAATTCTTTGTTTTCAGGTCTACCAGTGAAGGTAGAGGCAGTTGTTCTGATTTTTGTAACTGAAACAAGACTTGGCATATAAAATTTCTTTGTTGAAAGAAATAATGTTTCTTTATTAAATGAATGAAATAAATAGATACTTGGTATCCTGAGTTTGATTTCCTAATTTGCAAGCAACTTTGAAGGTCCGTCACATGAAGTAATTTGTAATTTCTAGAGGCCTAAATTTGATTCAGGTCACCCTGTGGGGTTGGCGTGCCCAGAAATGAGTTGCTCACCTTCTGAGGATTCTAGCCAGCCACGTAACACCATCATTTCAGAGTGGCTTTGTTTATTTGTTTGTTTTGTTTTTTTTTTCATGAAAACTGCCAAAGTTCTATTGTAAAATTTTAGTTATAGGACTAATTCAATCAGTTTTTGTGGGCTATTTTTATAAAACTGTTTTGAGAGAAAAAATGAATAGTGATTACTTGTTTAAAGTACAAATACACCTCTGCAGTATGGCCATGCCTTCGCATGCTCAGCAGAAACAGAATCTTTACTTATGTATCCATTGGAATAGTTAATTCCTGGCTTCCTCAGGAAAAGGAAACATGGCTTGGAAACACTTCTTATTCTTTGGGCCTGATATTTTGCATGATGTTTCTCTGTAGAGAATGTACATAAATTGTTGCTTGTTTTGTGTCATTTTCAAAGATTAGCAGGCTCAATAGGCTTTCCATTGTCAGTGAATTCCCTGTCCGTAGTTTCTCTCTGAATTGTAACTTAAGTTTCTCTTTGTAGTGGCTCCCCTACCATTGTTGTTGTTTTTCACTCAGAATACAGTATTCCGCATCTTGTTTGTTGAACGTGTATCCCTCTACCCCTTCTCCAAATCTCTTCTCCCCAATCACAGAGACCTAGCTTCATCTACTATCCTCTTCCATAATTTCAACTACTCCCTCCCTGATGGCTTTTTCCCTTCAGCATACAGTAAGGTGTACCCATCTTAAAAATAATCAGAGCAACCTTCCTCTAATTGTTGACCCCACTAGCTATTTCCCAATACTTTTCCTTCCTTTCACACACAAACGTTTTGAAAAAAGTCAGAGGTTGTCTCAAATTCCTCATCTCTGCTTTTGTCTTAATCCATTTTATCTGACTTTCCATCCCTACTACGATGAAACTATTCTTGCCATGGTCTCTAATGACCTGTGTTATCAAACCAGGGGACATTCTGCTACTGGAGCTCTGCAGCTTTTGACTCTGTTGATCAATCCTTCCTTGGTTTTTCTGATACCATTTCTCTTGAATTTATCTATCTTCTAATTCTGTCTACTTCTCAAATATTGGTGTTCTCAGGATTCCTTTCTTGGTGTTATTCTTTCCTTACTTGACAAACTCCTCCTTAATGATCTTATTCACTCTCATGTCTCCAAAATCACTTTTAAAGTTATGACTTTCTGTATTTTCTATACAAACATACCAATATTTTCACTTGTAATTTCTTTCCTGAGCTGCCATCCCATATATTCAACTATGCGTCTGCTATGCTGAGTTCTCTCACAGCATCTCAGTATGTGTAAAACTTGAACTCTACTCTTCCCACCATGATACTTTTCTTCCTGAATTCCCTTTAGTGAAGAGAAGCACCATCCAGACCACATCCTCATGCCTCGCCAAGTGTTTATGCCCTCAAACTCAGTATAATCTAATCCAATTTTACTTTCTTAGTATCTCTTGATTTAATTCATTCTTTTTATCCTAATTCCAAGGCCTTACTCCAGAATTACTTCCTACTTCCTAAAACTGATTCCAATCTCATCTGATATTTAATCTGTTTGTAACAGTGTTCCAAAAATTTTTTTCTGAAATATATTTCTTACTGTTTTATTCCCCTGCTTGAAATCCTTCAGTGCTTCTCCACTACATTCAAGATAAAATCCAAACTTCTTGGCATAGTGTAGATAAGGCATTTTACATTCTAGCCTCAGTGTTTCTATCTAACAGCAACTCTTACTTCTCCTATGTGCAGACCAACTTTGTATCAGGTCCCAGGGAATTCTCCACTCTCCACCTTCTGTGCTACACTCTTTTCCCCTTCTTACACCTTCCTTTCGGCTGTTCCCTGCTCAACTCTCATACTTCAGTCCTGATGTCACTTCTTTGAAGCCTCTGCTTTTCTTTCTCGTCCACTCGTTTGGCATTGTCATACTTCCTATTTCATATTTTTCTTAATAGCACTGATTAATTCTACTGTAATGGGTTTGTCTGAGTCTCTCCTAGGCTGTAAACCCCCTGACAGTAGGAATTATGTTTGTCTTTGTATCCTGCCAACTAGGATGTACCCATGAAATAAACTTAATAAAAGTTTATGGGATAAAAATATGTCTGATATCTCATTTACTTCAGAAATAATCACTACTATCTACAATTACATTGCTTTCTAAAAAAATTTATATGATGCAAAATAGGTTTACTCTTTAAAAATGGTCACAGCTCATTTAAGTGACTCTGAAGCTGGGGAGATCCCAGCTGGGCCGAGGACGTCAGATCTCATTGTGCTCGCAGCCCTATGACCCTCCCCCGAAGCCCCTCAATAAAATGCTTTGATCCAAAAAAAAAAAGGTCACAATTCATATATGAACCAAAGAACTTAGTGATAAGAGAAGGTAGCTCAGGAGTGCATGTGGCAGTAAATATTGTAAAGCCTTTGCAATGCAATTCTGACACTAATTACCCAGAGTTAGGACAAACATGATAAGTTAAGGGCACAGTCTTCCACAAGACTGCCCTCATTTCAGACACAGCTGCAAGCTTGGGAATTCCCAGGGCTACTCTCACTTTGGACCAGCTGATTACAAATTTGGAAGTTTCTCATGACCCCCTCAGTTTGATTATTTACTAGAACAACTCACAGAACGCAGGAAAGCACTGTTCTTAGATTATAGTTTTGTTATAGCAAAAAAGACACAAATCAGAACCAGCCAAAACCAGAAACACACAGGGTGAAATCTGGGAGTGCCCCAAATGTGAAATTTATGTCCTTTCCCCATGGAGTTAGAACACACTGATATGAACATTGGTGTGTAGCAGTTCACAGAGTATCACTAACGAGGGAGGCTTATCTGAACTTCAGTGTCCAGGGTTTATATTGAGGTTTCATTATGTAGGCATGATTGACTGAATCATTGGCCATGAGGTTGCACTTAATCTCCATTTCTCCTTCCCTGGAGGTTGGGCTGATATCATGTGGCTCAAAATCCCAAACTTCTAATCACATGATTGATCTTTCTGACATGTCCAGCCCCCATCATGAGTCATCTCTTTAGGGTAAACTCTCTGGGACCCAACCATGAATAACAAAGACACTCCTGTCACTGGAGAAATTCCAAGGATTTAGAGGCTACCTCACAGGAATCAGGGACAACGGACAGCCACATTCTTTTACAACAGCCTTAGACCATCTAAAATAAAAGCAAGCCTGGCCACCAAAACTGAAACATGTGCAAAACCTAAATTATGTTGTTAGTTTTAATCATGTCAAGAAACGGCCATGGTCCAAAGGAAATGAAAACAATATCAAGGAGATATTTGCACTCCTGTGTTCCTTGCAGCATCATTCATAGTAGCCAGGATTGGAAACAATCTAAGTGTCCATCAACAGATGAATGGATAAACAAAATGAGACATATGTGTACAATGGAATATTACTCAGCCATGAAAAATAAGGAAATCCTGCTATTTACAACAACATGGATGAAACTTGAGGGCATTATGCTAAGTGAAATAAACCAGACAAAGATAAATACTTACATGTTACATCTTACATGATTACATGTTACATGATTACATCTACAAATTACATGTTACATCTTAAAGAAAGAAAGCATCAAACTCATTGGAACAGAGTAGAAAAGTTGTTGCCAGGGACTGGAGGGTGAGAGAAATAGGGAGAGGTTGGTAAAAGGATACAAACTTTCAGCTATAAAATGAATAAAGTCTGAAGATCTAATATATAGCATGGTGACTATAGTTGATAACACTATTGCATAATTAAAATTTGCTAAGAAAATAAATGTTTTCACCAAAAAAGGGGGGGGAGGCAAGGAATTTGGAATTTATGTACACATTAAAAGTCTGAGTGATGCTTAAAAACTGAATTGACAGCAGAAATTTCCACTTGGTAAAGTCTGTTAAAGGCTGTCCATACAAGGAAAATTATCAGAATTAGGAAATACTTCTTAATTAGATTACAACAACTTTGTTTAGAGAATATGTTTCAGAAATTGTGCTAGTGTGGACAGTTAAGAGCATATAAATAGAATAAAACTTGAATGATCATTCTTATAAAGCTGATGGCCTGTGAAATCCTGTTGAGTCCTACATCAAACAAATAAGATTGAATAGACAAAATGATCTCTTCTTTAAAAATGTTGTTTCCTCTATTTGGTACTTCTTATTGATTTAATTTAAAATTCTGTTTACCATTTATAATAGATTTACATTTTGTTTGTAAAGAGTAATTAAGTCTTGATTAAGGTTTCTGCCTACACTTATAGGTACTTAAGTAGCCAAGAGGTATTAAATCTATTTTACCAATATTGATACTTTTTCTTCTTAAGAGATGTTAGCCTGAGTGAAGGATAACTCCTAGGAAGAAACTTAAAAATCTCCCTAGGACTTTAACCTCCAAAACTTTGAAAAATTATAAGTTAAGGAAAGAGGGTAAAAATGACACATAGCTTTTGGGTAGTGTGTATAAAAATTTCTTCTGATTAGAGGATCTCTGTTTCTATAGAATGGCAAAATACTCTGAATAACCCTCCTACTGAAAATGGCAATAGATGATGGATAAAATGTATAACTGAGCTGACAAGAAATTTTTCAAAATTCAGAGGCCAAAAGCAAAATGAAGACAGAAACTTAGAGAAAGTAGCACTTAGGCTGCCTTTGCCCTAGGAATTTGTTCAAAAGCGTTTGGACCCTGAGCTCCATTTGCACAATTCAGGCTCCTGAGTCCTGGAGACAAACTCTCCAGCCTACCAAAGTTGGGCGGTGAAATGAGCCACCTCTCTTGTAAAGCGATCTGAACTCAAAGGGCTGTATTCAGTGTAAGAGTGAACTAGATGTAAACCTGTCCCGCAAAGCGAGACAAGGAATATTAATAAAACTGAGCTTTCCCTTGGCCGGGGGGCAGCAAACTGTAGACCTCAGGCCAAATCTGCCTGCCGCCTGTTTTTGTATAGCCTGTGAGTGAAGAATGGTTTTTAGATTTGTAAATGATTGAAATCAAAAGAAGAACAATATTTTGTGACATGAAAATCATATATGAAATTCAAATTTCAGTGCCCATAAATAAAGCTTTATTGGCACACAGTTGTGTTCTTTTGTTTACATATTGTCTGTGGTGGCTTTCACACTGGGACGGCTAAGTTAAGTTGCTATAGAGACCATGCACAGCTTGCAAAGCCTGAAGTATTTACTATCTGGACCCTTACAGAAAAGTTTGCCAACCCTTGGTTTGGGATTTATAACGGTTAGAAATCATTTGAATTTTCTTCAGGTGCAGCTCATATCTCTAACCCATGTGATACTACATACATAGTCCTTTTTTAAAATAATAGATTCAAAATAAATGATAGTACAGTGATTTAAAGGCAAAGAAATAGAACTTAAATTACTTCAATTCTGTCATTTTATGTGACCACTTTGAGTTTATAGTTGTGTTTGAAAATTAATGAAACAGTGTAAATTATGATGTATAATATTTTACTGAACTTTTATATCTTTAAAATTGAAATATATTCTTATTCATTAACTGTTAATTTTTAAAACTAAAGAACAAATCAGAAAGTAATTTCTTATTAAAGGTACAAAAAAGCACTAACCCTAAAGAAAAAAGATTGATAAAATGAAACTTCATCAAAATTATAATCTGCTCATCAAAAGATGTTATTAAGTGAAAAGTCAAGCCACAGATTTAGAGAAAATATTCAAAATACATATATCTGACAAAAGACTTGTATCTGAATAAATAATTAAATCCTTCTTAGAGGGAAAACTACATTTCTCTTTTACTCTTACACTACTACCACACTATTTCTAACACCTGGGTGTGTGGGGTTTTTTTCCTACAGCAATTAATTCTCTGACTTCAGCTGAGTGTCAGTTCACTCAATTCACTTCAATTCTGACACTAACCTGAGTTAGCACAGACGCCACAGGTTAAGGGCTCATTCTCACAAGACTTCCCCCAACTTCACACACAAATCACAAGTAGTAGGTCCCCAGCTATGATGTGTGTTTTTTTCCAAAACCAAGCAGTTCTCCAATTCTCAGCAGACACTGATTGGGTGTCCCACAAATTTAACTCAGTGCTGACACTATCTACTTGGAGATAGTGTCAGATCCCACGAGTTAAGGACTCAGTCCCGCAAGACTGCCCCCACTTCAGAGGCCAGTCACAAGTCCAGGTTGTTACTTGTGCTTTTGACCAACTGGCTCTGGGTCGGAGGTTCCCACCACCCCCTCTTTGGGTTCGGGTAACTTGCTAGAGCAGCTCATAGAACTTACTAGATTACTGGTTTATTATAAAAGGATATAACTCAGCAACAGCCAGATGGAAGAAACGTATAGCAAGATATGTGGAAAGGGCCACAATGCTTCCAAGCTCTCTGGGCTTACCACTCTCCCACCATCTCCAGAAGCTCTCTGAATCCCCTCCTTTTGGGTTTATATGGAGGGTCCATTACATAGGCATGATTGATTAAATCACTGGGCATTGGTGATTGATCCAACCTTCCAGCCCTTCTCCCCTCTGCAGAGGTCTAGGGTGGGATTGAAAGTTCCAACCCTTTCATCATGGTTGCTTCCCCTAGCAACCAGCCCCCATCCTTAGGAGATTTCCAAAAGTCATCTCACTAACATAAACTCTGGTGTGGTTGAAAGAGGCTTGTGAATAACAAGACACTCCTTTCACCTTTATGGCTCTGGAGCTATTTCAGCAACCAATGACAAAAGGCCAGACATTATAACAAAAAAGATGTCTCTGTGGATCTTATACAGGAAACTATAAAGTTTTAGGAATTATGTGCCAGGAACAGTGGACAAAGACCAAATATACATTTCTTATTATAAAGCAGAATACCACACCAGGTTACCTACAACTTCTGTCTGACTTGGCTACAAATTGAGGGTACCCACGCACCTCTTCCTTGGGTTCTATCATTTACTAGAACAACTCACAGAACTCAGAGAAACACATATGTTTGCCAGTTTTTTGTACAATAAAGGATGTGATAAAGGATAGCCAGATGAAAAGATATATAGGGCGAGGTCCGGAAGAGTCCCAAGCACAAGATCTATCCCTGTGGAATTGGGGTGGGCCACCCTCCCAGGACGTAGATGTGTTCACCAACTGGGAAGCTCCCTGAAGCTCGTACTATTGGGATTTTTATGGAGGCGTCATCACATAGGCATGGTTCAGTATTAACTCCATTTCCAGCTTCTCTCCCCTCTCTGAATTCCTTCCTTTTGGGTTTTTGTGGAGGCTCCATTACATGGGCATGATTAGTGATTACATTCACAGAGAATGGGAGGTGGGGCTGAAAGTTCCAAGCTTCTAATCATGGCTTCATCTTTGGTGACCAGCCCCTATCCAGGAGCCCACCAAGTCACCTCATTAGAACAAAAGATGTTCCTGTCACTGGGGAAATTCCAAGGGATTTAGGAGCTCTGTGTCAGATGCTCCTATCACTCAGGAAATTACCAAGTTCTTAGGAGCTCTGTGTCAGGAACTCGAGTCAAAGATTAAATATTAGAACAAAAGATCCTCCTAGCACCCCATTTGCAAGGGTTTTAGGAGCTCTGTGTCAGGAACCAGGACAAATATATATATATTTCACACTCAAAAATAAGAAGGCAACCCAATTTTAAAAAGTAAGTTGAATCACCCTTCACCAGAAAAGATTTATTAATGGTTAGTAAGCACAGGAAAAGATACTCAGCATAATTAGTCATTAGAGAAATGCAAATTAATATTAACATGAGACACCACTTTACACTTGTTAGAATGGCTAACATTTTAAAAATTAACACCATCAAATGTTGGTGAGGATGTAGAGCCCCTGAATTCTCATACATTGCTAATAGAGTGTAAAATGATAAAAGCACTTTGGAGACCTGTTTGGCAGTTAAACACGCATCTATCCTATGACCTAACCCATTTGATTTCTGTTATTTATCCAAGAGAAATGAATACATATGCCCACAAAAAGACTTGTATATGTTTTTGTAGCAGTTTTATGCATAATGGCCAGAAATTGGGAACAACCCAAATGCCCATCAAAAGGAGAATGGATTAAAAAAAACGCTGTGATAAAGTCTTACAATGGAATACTATACTATAAGCAATTCAAAATGAATTACTGGTTCACACAGCAAGATGGATGAATATCAGAAACATGCTGATCAAAAGAAGCCAGACAGAGGGAAAAATACTGCTTGATCCCATTTATGTGAAATTTAAAAACAGGCAAAACTAGTCTCTGGGGTCTATCATAGGTGGTTGCTTTTGGGGGTGGCACTTGACTGGAAAAGTCCTCTAGGGAACTTTCTGGGGTGATATCTTAATTGGTTTTTGGTTACATGGATGTATACATTTGTCAAAGCCTATCTAACTTTACACTTAAGATCTGTGTATTTCACTATGTGTAAATATACTAAATACAACAAAAAAAATCACACACATCACTTACAATGAAAGCATTCCCAAAACTAACGCAAAGCAAATCTCTTGCTTAACGTTTTAGTTACTAATACTTCTGTATACCATTATACATAGTACATTATTTTTCAAAATGACATTTGATTTTAGGTTACATGATAGGATCTAAAATTGTTTCTTTTCCAAACAGAAAGCCACTTGTCTAAAAATAACCTGTCAATAACTCAATAATGTTCCCTCCAATATGCCTTCATCATTGAGTTAAATGCCTATCTTTAAATGAGTAATAAAAAATAAAGAATACAGGAGATCAGCCTCAAGTCAAAATCAGGATCACAGGAGGAGTCTTGCTAAGAGCTTGCTACAAGTTAGATGTTTTTATTCATTATTCGGTTAACCTTTACCATAATCCGGGTAAATAGGTATAAGGTCCATTTTACAGATAAGTGTATTAAAGTTTAGGAAGGTTTAGTAACTTAATCAAAGACACAAAGCTGGTAAGTGGTGGAACCCAGATTTAAACTTAGTTCAGCTGACTCCAAAACTTAAGTTCTTTCCACAATACCCACTGTCTCAGAGATTAGTGAGGAAGGGAGGGAAAAGCAGCATCGTTAAGATTTACAGGCTGGAACACAATAAAGTCTGGTGGCTTGATCACGCCAGTGAGGCCTAAGCATCTTGACTTCGTGGCTGCCCCTTCAGATTTCCCTTCCACTGCCTGACCCAGGCCTCCAAGGGATCTCTGTAGCTCATCTGTTTCCTTTGGGTGCTATGAAAATCAAGTGCTGGCCCACTGTTCAGTAGTTCAGTTACAATTCTACCAACGTGAATCATCAATACTGAAAATAGAGAAGAGCCAAGGGGAAGATGAAGGTAGGTTAGTGTGATACATTCTTCAAAAGAACTGTGTCTCTATGTTGTGGTAAAGAATAGCAAAGGAGAAAAGCAGAGAAAGGGCAAAAGAGAAAGTAAACTCAAAGGCAATTGTCAGCATAATGAAACAGGTTTATTTTCCCAAAAAGTTTACCTTTTTTTAAAAAAAAACCTGTATTCTAGTGAAAAGCAAAGGAAAGAGTTATGACAGTTACTGGCACTAAAGCAGAAAATTGATATTTGTGCGAGTCTTGAAAAGGCATTAAAGAAAATAATGGCTTATTGTTATTTTAGTATAAGTAATATCATCTGCTTAAAATTTTTGAATACTTGGGCTATTGTAAAATACATGAAAACTGCCTTAGCACACTTTCTTGAATCCCTAACTGTCACAGTGAAGCCTGGTTCTCCCAGTTAAATCACTCTGGGTTTTAGTCCCAATTTGTCTCATCACTAACCTTAGACATTCTTTTGGAGTCTCAGTGTTTTCATCTACTAAATGAAAGAGTTAGACTAGATGTTTTAATAATCTGCCATATGCTAGGAATCATACTCAATGTTCTGAAATAAGTTTTCTCATTTAATTGGCACAGCAACCTTATGAAATATATGTAATATTGCCTATTATATCTTATTAATGAGGAAACTAAAATGCAGAGTGTTTAGGCCTGGGGTTGGAGCCTGACTGCATTTGATTCCAAAACTTTAAACTGCTATGTTATCCTGCCTATCTCTGGGTCCTTCAACTTTAATATGCTGACGTCTAAATCCTTGTTGATCTCAACAAACTGATGTTGAGTTAGATGTGAGTCCTTGAAAGGCAGAAGACTTGATTAGTTTCATTTTTTAATCTCCATGCCAAGCACATTTTAGGCCTGGTTGAATTCGAGCCAAAGGAACGAAACAAATTAATAATCTTAAGGGGAAGGATTATATTTTATTTTTCTACTCTGCTGGCCACTATCCCCTCTTTCCACCATAGTTAGCATGCTATTTTGCACATGATACACATTCAGTAATTTTTGACTCACTACAGCTAGAAAAGATTCAAAAGTGATCAGTTCTGCTTGGTAAAAATAATTATACTCAAAACTTTCATCTAAACACATCTATTTAGTGTGGAGGAACTGACAATAACCAAGAGTTTGAGGCTGAGACTGACCTTTGAGAGCCTGGGGAGCCTGCTGCTGCTGCTCTGCTGCTGCTGAAGATGATGATGATGGGAGGAAGAACAGTCGATGCTGCCTGCCAGTGGGCAGGCCGGCAGTAAAAACACATTGCATATACCTTTTTTGGAGGCCCAGTCTTAGTCTCTCTGATGGTGAAAACTTCAGACGCTTTCAGCTATGATTAAGAAGCCCTTCCTGCGGTATTCCTCCAACTTTCCACGTGATAAAGTGTCATGTTTTTTACAGGGGGTGCTTGCCTTGCCCTTGGTTGTGCTTCTGGATAGTATTTGTTTTCACTGTTGCCTTTAAAAAATATTTCACTTTCTTCCTTCAGTGATTTTATTTTATTTAGTCTTTTATCTTTTGCTTTTAAATGGGAAATAGAAATAAGAAGGGGCAGCTCATTTACCAAAGTATTTGCACCTATTGGGTCTGCAGAAATATTTATTGAATTAGGCAAAATCTTCATCAACAATAAAACCATATGTATCATGATTAGCCTATAATTTAAGCATATGTCCTCTACCCCAGAACCAGTGTTAAAAAAGAAATATTTTATAACATTTTAGTTTTAATTCATAGATCCAATGGCCTTTCTCCTGAATGCTGAGAGAAGTCCTTTGTAAAGAAGTTTTAGCCTTGGGGAGGCCCAAATAATTTGTGTATATGTTTTTATTTAAGAAACGCAGATAAGATTATTCTTGTATCAAACAAGTATTAAGATTATATATCAAGCAAATTCCTACCGGTTGTGAAATCCAAGTATTTTAAAGATTTTATTTTTTCCTTTTTCTCCCCAAAGCCCCCCAGTACATAGTTGTATATATTCTTCGTGGTGGCTGCTTCTAGGTGTGGCATGTGGGACGCTGCCTCAGCATGGTTTGATGAGCCGTGCCATGTCCACGCCCAGGATTTGAACGAAGGAAACACTGGGCCGCCTGCAGCGGAGCACGTGAACTTAACCACTCGGCCACGGGGCCAGCCCTGAAATCCAAATATTTTAGATGGCATTTTCACGCCAAATAATGCTTCTCCTTGATTTCATTAGAGACAAACTAAGACGTATCAATAAAAATCAATTTCAGTTTAACTATCATAATAATTCTATGCACCCATTTCTCATAAATGCCCTTTTTATTAAGTATGCTCATCTTTAGTCAGCCAAACTTTAAGTATGACTGCTTAACAAAACTGGGCGTATAACAGACGTCTGAATCTTTTCTGATTCCAGGAAAGTATATAGATTACCAATGGTTTTTTAAAGTAATACTTATTAATGAATACGTTTGCATTTCTTTCTACAGATACATTGAAAACTTTTCTAAGGATTCTCTTATGTCTCCTAAAAGTATTGCCAGCATTTCCATTGTAATCTCTAATTGGTCATCGGTGACACGAAGCTAATTTCCATAATGCTTGGCATCTCAACAGCTGTGACAGCATCTGTTGCTGGGGTGGCCCCTCAGGGAGTGGTAGAACCCAAAAATTTTGGGGAAGACCCAAATAATTTGGAAGCGAGGAGGCCCCATCTGAAGAAAGGGAAAATGTTTTTTGTAACGTTTCAGTTATTGTTCCTACTAATATATTGCCATCAGGCCTTTACTTCCTCAACTCCCTTTCACTTTTCAATTCACTGCAATCTTGCCCCCTTCCCTAAATGCCACCAAAACAGATCTTACTGGGGTCACAATTAACTACTTAATGTCAAATTCCGTGAATAGATTTTTGCTCTTCTCTCACGTGATCCCTGCTTAGTGCTTGAAACTTTTGATCATCTTCTTGATGATCTTTTCTTTTTTGGCTTCTGTGGTCCCTTTTTTCAAGTTCTCTACCTCTCTCACTACTTGTTGGTATTTGCAGACTTTTGTTTTCCCATTGACTGTTGAGTACTGTCTGTACTCCTGTGATGGTTAGTTGTTTGTGTGAGCGTGGCTAAGTGATAGTATCCAGTTATTTAATCAGACACTAATGTAGTGCTGCTGTGAAAGTATTTTGCAGATGTGGTTAACATCTACAATCAGTTGACTTCAAGGAGATAATGTGTGTGGGCCTCATTCAATGATAGAAGGCCTTAGAGCAAAAACTGAGGTTTCCTGGAGAAAAAGAAATTCTACCTCAAGACAGCAGCATCAACCTCTGCCTGAGTTCCTGAGTTTCCAGCCTGCTGGCCAGACAACCCTAAAAATTTCAGACTTGCCTGCCCTTCAGGTTTCAAAATGCCAAGCCCCCACAATCATGTGAGCCAGTCCTTGGAATAAATCTCCTTAAAATACACAAACACACACACACCCACACACACACACACATCTCCTATCGGTTCTGTTTCTCTGGAGGACTCTGACTGATTACAGATCCCTTTGTTATTTTATTCATCACACTTTACATAATCCATCCATTTCATTTCTTCAACTATGTCCATAATATATCTTTGACTCCAGAATGCTAACCCAGTCTTTTATCTGAATTCTTAATCATGTTTCCTATGAGTAGATAGCTGCACGTTGATGCCCCAATCCAATTTGAAACCCAACATGTCCAAATGGAATTTTTTTTCTCCCCACCTCAACACCCTTCTCTCCTTATTTTCTGCCTCAATCAATGGCATCTCTACACATATGCATCCTATTCAGAAATCTTAGAGTTGTTCTTGTCTCCTCTCTCTCTCTCATCTTTTACACTGAATCAGCCCCTAAACTTGGACAGTGTTTTCCTCCTTAGTAACCACTGAATCTGTTCCTTTCTCATCACTGATTCCACTGCCTTAGGTTAGAATCTCTCTAATCATCTCTTGCATGAATTTTTTTAACCTAATTAAATGACTTTTTCCACCTGATCTCCTTGTTCACCACTGGCCTTTTATATTATTTTCCACAGATCCATAAAGATTATTGTTCTTTTCATAACTGTTTCATTGTATTGTAATTATTTGTTTATATGCTATGTATTCCCTTCTAGATTGAGAATCACTCATTACATTAGTGTTGAATGAATGAGTGTGATGTTCACCATCTTCTTTATGATAAAGGTCTACTACTTTGCTACCTGGAGCAGACAATATATTTTACTAGAGAATCAAATTAGACGGTTGAGTCCAGTTATTTTTTCCTTATTGCTAATGTATTTGTAGTGATTCAGCTTTTTCCAATACACATCTTCTTAACTTGGGATGCACAAATGGACTTCTAAGAGATGCATGAACTCTCTAAAATTTTACGGAAAACTTTTGCATATTTTTCTGTGGAGAATGACCACAGTTTTCACCAAATTCTCAAAGAGATCTGAGTTGCCCAAATACTCAAGACTCACTGTGTTGAGTGAAATCGTGCATGTTTGTATCCCAGCTCTACGACTTAATGACTGTGGGACCTTAGACAAGTTATTTAACCACTCAGTGCCTCACACAGCTTTCTCATTTTTAAATTGGGGCATAATAATAGTAACGGCTTCATAAGGTTATTGTGAATCTGTGCAAGATAATGTATGTAAAGTGCTTAGCACATATAAGTGGCTATGTAACTCTTATTAGAAAATTGTCTGTATAAATAAAAATAAACTAAAATACAGAATTTAAAAATTACTGTTGTTGAAAGCATAGTATTTAAAGCTCAAAAGATAGGTCAGAGTTGAAGATTTAGGTTTGGAAGTTATCTACGTAGAAGCAGTAATTGAAATCACAAGATTAAGAGTCATCCCATGTGAGAAATAATGAAAAAAAGGGCAAAGAGTTTTGCAGGAAGCCCACCATAAAGTCAAAAAGGAGGGAAAAGAGCTCATGAAGATGTTAGTGCAGTCTCCAAATCCAATGAAGGAATTTTAGGATAAAAGGTACGGTTAAGTTTTTCTTAAACCAAGGAAAATGAGGAATAATAAGGGACTGTTGGATTTTGTGATTAGCAGGATCTATTCGTTTCCTAGTAACAAATTACCACAAACTGAGTGGCTTAACACGACAGAAAGTTATTCTCTCACTCTTTGGAGGACAGAAGCCTGAAATCAAGGTGTCGGCGGAGCCACGCTCCCTCCGAAGGCTCTAGGGAAGGATCCTTCCTTGCCCCTTCTAGTTTCTGGTGTTACTGGCAGTCCTTGGCATTCATGGGTTTGTAGCTGTGTCACTCTAATTGCTGGCTCCTTCTTCACATGGCCATTTTCCCTCTGAGTGTCTGTGTCTCTATGTCCAAATTTCCTTCCTCTTATTAGGACGTCAATCATTGGATTTAGGACCCACTCTAATCTAGTATGATCTCATCTGAACTTGATTACACCTGCAAAGACCCCATTTCCAAATAAAGTCACATTCACAGGTTCAGGGTTGGCATGAATCTGGGAGGGAACATTATTCAACCCAATACAAAGGACTTTAGTTACTTCAGAGATGTGGTGACTAAGGAATGAGTGAGTGCTTAAAGTGGAAACTACTTTTTTTCCCTGGAAATACGTTAGTAAAAGAAAAATAAGATTGTAGTTTGAGGCAACAGCTGCATTGAGAAGAGAGATTGCTGATACATTATATAGAGATAGAGACAGATTCAAAAATAGGGATATAGACACAGATACAGATATAGCTATAAAACTTAAGCATAGTTTTTAGGCAAAAGTGTGGGTGACAGAAGGAAAGGTTATTAAGTCCAGTGGTGGGAGGCGAGTTGGAAAGGAGACAGGACAACTGTTCCTCTGAGATAAGAGGACAGACTGTATTTTGCAGTTCCAGTAGCAGCTTGAGAAACAAATGACTGTTATTAATCATACATTCTTTAAAATGGTATCCATTCTTTTACATTGTTTGTTGTTTTGTCTGAGTTCACATTGTAGATGTCAGTGACATATTTCTCAAAGAGATTCTTTATTTTCAAAGCAAATTCTAAAAGAATCGCCTATAATTAAAGTTGAATGTAACCAACATGCTTGAATTCAAATTGTGTTTTATAGTTTTCATCCAGAGATTATCTTTTTAGGGGTTGGAACCTGTAGTTTCCTGCTGTAGTGGGAGTAGGCATACTAAAAAATGATTATTTTAAATTCTTTTAAGTACTTACATGGTTGGATTCTAGCCAACAGCAAGGTGTGTATGTCTATGATGACATGTAGTTCAAAGCTTTGACAGTGTTAAAGTACTATTTCAGGTTTTTCCTTTGCATAGTTAGATTCAGTGTGACATCACCTTTTGTGGGAATCTTCTTAAGAGGGAGGAGGAAAAGAAGAGCTTAAATAAGCAAGGTTTCCTGATAATGAAATGGCTTTGTTTCTGTGGATCCTGATTTAGTTTTATTTCTTTATGCAAATCAATGAATAAACAAACATCTCTGGAGACTAAATGTATGTATATTTTACATTTATTTATAAAAACTTCCTTTCTAGCTTTTATTTTACAGATTTGCTAAACTTATTTTTACTTACAACAATTTAATATGACACTATTTCTCAACTAGAGAGAATATTTTTATACTATTATACCCTGTTCTTGGGCTTTATTAAATAATAATAGACTTAAATAGAAATTTAACAGAATAGAGTAGGTTTCTTGAGATAATAGTTTATATTTTATAATATTAAGGATCATAAACATTGACATTTAGACTAGTAAGGGACCATAGAGGCCATCTATTTGTGCCATTTTTCAGATTAAGAAATGATGGCTTTGAATAGTTCATGTGTTACCCAGAGCCAACAACAACAATAATATTATTAATTATTATATAGTGAATCCTATATGCCAGGCTCTGTTCTAAAAAGATAACATGCATTTTACATATTAATTATTTAGTAATCCTTTTTTAAATTTCAGCCTTATTGAGTTATAATAGACATATAAAATTGTAAGATATTTGAAATGTACATTGTGGCAATTTGATGTACATAAATAGTGTGAAAGGATTCCCCACATCTAGTTAGTTAACATATCCATTACCTAACATATTTATCTTTTTTTTTTTGGTGAGATCATTTAAATTCTACTCCCTTAGCAAATTTTGCTTATACAATGTGATGTTATCAACTATAATCACCATGTTTTACATTAGATCCCAAGACCTCATTTGTCTCATAGCTAAAAATGTGTGCTCTTTTACCAACCTCTCCCTATTTATCCCATCCCCCAGCCCCTGGCAACCACTTTTCTACCCTCTGTTTCTACAAGGGTGACTTTTTTTTTAGATTCCACATATAACTGATACTTGCTATGTTTGTCTTTCTTTGTCTGGCTTGTTTCACTTAGCATAACCAAGCTTTTCATATGTTTTTGTCTTTATCTATGCTATTCCCTTTGCCTGAGAATTACTTGTTCTTTAAGATGCAGCTTAAACATCATGACTTCTCTGAAGCCTTGCATGTCTTCCTCTCCCAGACAGAGTTCATTACTTCTTCTTCTGTTTGTCTTATTAAACTTTATGCATATCCGTAGTGTAGTTATAATACTGCATTGTACTTATCTGTGTAAATGTCAATCTCCTTCACTAGAGTGAGATCTTTGATAGCAGGAACCATGTATCCTCAATAACAAGTTCATTATTTGGTACTTGGAAGGTGCCACATAATACTTTTTAGGTAAATAAATTAGTTAATGCATGGAGGGATTTTAGGAAGGAGAGTCTGGAAGCAAGGAGATGAATTAGAGGAGAGTGGTCCCTCCTTGGGAGGTAATACAACATGAAATCCAAGTGATGAAGTGATTTTGATAGGGGAAAAAATTAAGCAGATGAGAAAAACATTGCAAAGATTGGACTTGGTGATTAACTGATTGCTGTGAGTGAGAGAAAAATCAAAAGAATTACATGGCCTTGAACCATGGTGACTAGAATAATGAGATAGAAAAATCCAGAAATGTCTGTAAGGTCTGTAATTCCATCTCCTTTTTTCTTTCTAATATTGGTCATTTGTGTCTTTTTCTTTCCTAGTTGATTCCATCTTGAAATTTATTAATTTGATTGATCTTCTCAAAGCATTTGCTTTTATTGGTTTTATCTTTTTTTTATTATTTTTATTATTTTTATTATGTCCTTTCTGCTTAGCTTATTTTGGATTTCATTTGTTTTTCTTTTCTTGATTTCTTCAGATGTGTATATATAGGTCTTTAATTTTAGAGCTTTCTTTTTATTTAAGAAGAAATAACATTTAATACTATAAATTTCCCTCTAAGTACTGCTTTAGCAATATCCTAAAAGGTTTGATATTTTATTTTCATTCAATTCAAAATATTTTTAATTTTTTTCATGATTTCTTCTATTACCCATGATTATGTAGAAGTGTTTTGTTTATTTTTCAAATATTTAGAGATTTTTTCCCCCCAGGTATCTTCTGTTATTAATTTCTGGTTTAATTAATAGATTGGATTGTGGTTAGAGAAAATACTCTATTTTATTTCATTTTTTTTTTAATTCATTGAAACTTGTTTTCTGGCCCAGAATATGGTTGTTCTTGGTGAATGTTCCATTGAAACTTGAAAAGAATGCATATTTTTCTGTTGGTGGGTAGAGTGTTTTTACGTCAATTAGGTCAAGTTTGTCGATAGTGTTAAGTCTTTTTATATGCTTAATGTTGTGTTTTTGTTTTTGTTTTCACTTATTAGGGAGGATTCTTAGAATATACAACTATAACTGAGGATTTGTATATTTTTTCTTTCAGTTCTGACAGTTTTAGCCTCATGTATTTTTAAGCTCTGAGATGCATATACATTAAAATTGTATATCTTCTTGTATAATGGACTCCTTTATAATTGTGAAATGTACCTCTTTATCTCTGGTGTTTTCCTTGTCCTGAAGTCTGCTTTAATTGATATTAACATAGCTGTTTGTTTTGAGTGGTATTTACAGGATATATATATTTCCATCCTTTTACTTTTTAACCTATCTCTATATTTAAGGTGGATTTCTTATAGAGGGCATATAGTTGGATCCTCCTTTTTTTTTTCAATGTGACGTTTATGTTTTAGATTATAGTGTTTAGACTGTGATATTTAATGTAATTATTGATACTATTTTACTTTGTCTACCATCTTATTTGTTTTGTGTTTATACCATCTTGATTTTTCCCCTTCTTCTCTGCTTTCCTGTCCTTTAAAAAGTTATTTGATCTCCAGTAATTGGCTGGTTTTAGTTGTTGCTTTAGGTTTTTCAGTACATATCTTTAACTTATCACAATCTGCATTCAAATAATATAGAAATAATCCTCCCTATCCTTTGTACTCTTATTGTCACACGTTTTAGTTCTACATATTTTATAAACCTTATTATATTATTATAATAAATATAAACAAACAAATAATTATCCTTTAAAGAGATTAAAAATGAGAAAAATGTACTTTTGTATTTGTCCACATGTTTACCATTTCTGGTGCTCATTGTTCTTTGGTGTAGGTCCGTATTTCTACCTGCTGTCATTTTCCTCTGACTGAGGAACTTCTTTTACATTTATTTTTGTACATATCTACTTGTGATGAATTTTCTCAGCTTTTGTTCATTTAAACAGTCTGTGTTTTGAAAGATGTTTTTGCTGGTATTTAGATTCACAGCAAAACTGAGTGGAACACAGAGAGATTTCTTATATACCTCCTGTCTCCACGCATGCATAGCCTCCCCATTATTGCCATTTCCCACCAGAGTGGTACATTTGTTACAATCGATGAACCTGCATCGACACATCATTTTCACTCAGAGTCCATAGTTTACATTAGGGTTCACTCTTGGTGTACATTCTATAGGTTTGGATAAATGTATAATGACATGTATCACCGTTTAGAGTAGTTTCACTGCCCTAAAAATCCTCCATGCTCTGCCTGTTAATTCCTCCCTAACCATTAACCCCTGGCAGCCATTGCTATTTTTATTGTCTCCATAGTTTGCTTTTTCCAAAATGTCATATAGTTGGAGTCATGTAGTATTATAGCCTTTTCAAATTGCTTTTAAAAGAAAGCGTTTAAGTGTCCTCCATGTCTTTTCATGGCTTGATAGCTCATTTCTTTTAGTGGTGAATGATATATTCCATTGTCTCGATGTACCACAGTTTACTTATCCATTCACCTACTGAAGGACATCTTGATTGCTTCCAAGTTTTGGCAATTATGAATAAAGCTTCAATAAACATCCGTGTGCAGGTTTTTGTAAGTTTTCATCTTAGTGTGTAAATATCAAGGGGCACAATTGCTGGATCATGTGATAAGACTATGTTTAGTTTTCTAAGAAACCTCCAAACTGTCTTCCAAAGTGGCTGTATCATTTTGCACTCATACTAGCAATGAAGGAGACTTCATGTTGCTGCACTTTCTTGCCAGCATTTGGTGTCGTCAATATTCTGGATTTCAGCGAATCTAGTAGATGTGTAGTGATATCTCAAGGTTGTTTTAATTTGCATTTCCCTGATGACGTATCTTGTGGAGCATCTTTTCACATGCATATTTGCCATCTGTATATCTTGTTTGGCAAGGTTTCTGTTAAGGTCTTTGGTCCATTTTTAAATTGGGTTATTTGTGTTCTTATTGTTGAGTTTTAAGAGTTCTTTGTGTATTTTGGATAACAGTCCTCCATCTGATATGTCTTTTGTAAATATGTTCTCCCAGTCTGGGGCTGAGTTTCTGGATATGTTTCTAATTAATTAATTTTTCTACTGATTATGGGTTATAATTTATCACTTCTTTGCATGCCTGATAACTTTTGGCTGGATGCTAGACCTTGTGAATTTTACTGTTGGGTACTGGATTTTGTTGCATTTCATTAAAGACTGTTTGATGTGTTCTGTTGTGCAGTTAAGTACGTTGTTTTATCCTTTCAAGGCTTGCCTTTAAGCCTGTTATTGGAGCCTTTATTTTGGAACTAATTTAGCCCCACTATTAATTCATGATCCTCTCTTCAGAGATCACAATTCTGCACTGTCTTTTTGTGTGCTATCTGAAAACCATGTTTTATATATTTTGTCTGGTTTTCCCATTTACAATGGGAGGCCAATACCTTGGCAGGTAATCTTTCATAGGTGGAATTAGAGTCCTATATTTTTTTTTATTGATAGAAGAAAAGCTTTTGTTTTAGTTTACAACTCCTTATTAAACTTATTAATAATATCTTCTCAATTTTTAAAATTGTTGTCAAATTTGAGAAGACCTCTCTCAAATTTATTCTTGACTTAGCTACGTAATTCCAGTACTAGGCATCTTAAGACACATTCATACCATGACCTCTGGACCTCCATCTTTGTATCATGATTATGAATGAGTTAGTATACGAGGTGGTAGGAGAATTGCTAGAAGTCACTCTTGAACTTGCTTGGCTAGTTCCTACTAAATCCTAAGGTA
The DNA here is from genome assembly GCF_041296235.1 of Equus asinus. Taxonomy (NCBI): domain Eukaryota; kingdom Metazoa; phylum Chordata; class Mammalia; order Perissodactyla; family Equidae; genus Equus; species Equus asinus. The sequence goes on from NC_091805.1 coordinate 35,441,265, forward strand.
AATATATCCCTAACTCAACCTCCTCTTAGCTGGATCCTAAGATGCCTGTGTTGTGGCCAGCCACTCTGACACACTTAACGGGAGGGAAGGTGATGAAGAAGTCATAATGAAAAGAGACACTGGTCTTAACTAACTTTAGTGAATATATCTCACTTTTACAAATTGTACAAAAGCGTATGATTATTAAATTCATTGCTAGAGTCCTTCTCAGTGCCTTAGAAGGGGACTGTGCAAAAGAGCCTTGTAGCTTGTGCTTCATTAGCTTTGCAGTAATTCTGTCTCTGATTTTACCACCAGTTTTTTAAATACATGATCATTCTATATCACATACAGACTATGAAGTTTTGGGATTATGCATTCAGAACTATAATCTTGAGCTGGAAAACAAACTTTGTTTTTTTTTTTAGGCATTGAAAATGGGAATCAGTAAACGTTTTTGGTGTGACTCTTACTTCATAGCTATCTGATGCTGACAAAAATAAGTTACATACTAAGTTTCCCCAGTCCTGTAGAAAAAGATGGATTTACTCAAGATTTGGGTTGAGAAAAAAAAAAATCTAGCCTTTTTGCAATACAGAACTTAATGATTACAAAACAAAAACAAGTAAGCAAAACTCTTGATTCTAAAGTCGAAGGTATTCATTTTTTTTACTTTTATGCCTAGTAAGTGGTGTAGTTCTTCTGTGTTGGTTGTCTCATCTGTTTCCCCCAGTCCATCGCTTAGAGATAATAGGCTGTAAGCTTGATTTTCACAACTAGATTTGCTGCAGTATAGCCCCAAAAGTCATTGGGTTCTTATTAGTTTTTATAGCAAGTATCCTATTTTTAATAGCATCAAAATCAAGTGCATATTAATACTTTTCTCTTTTAGAAAATGCTGAGAATGACTTTTCATAAGGAAATACTTTCTTCTTTTTAAAAAAACCTTATCAATATGCTAACTGTCTTCATATTTCAGATGTGGTAGAGCTAAGTTCCTCATAGGACAAAAGGAATTCTTTTGTACACTAAATATCAACACCCAGACTATAGTAATGTCTGGCTGCTGTTAGGAAGTTTGTAATTCTTTTCCTGTTTTGAATGTTCATTCCTGTTTTGAACTGTTGATTAAGAGAACATAAATCTGACAGGTTTTTGCTTCTGGATTTCAAGTAACCTGTGTTGATTGACACTGTAAGCATAATAGTGAAGTATGCAGAGGAGCTAGTGCTACCTTTGAGAAATAAGAATTAAATACATAAAAAGATAAAATGCTGAGGTGGAGTTCAGAAAAGGGAGAGATCTCTATGACCTCAAGTAAAGATTCTAGGACTTAGCTGGGCTTTGAAGGCTGAATAGAATTTGAATAAGGACATTCCATGGGACAAGTGAAAACACCAATAAGAGTAAAGGTAACAAGGTAGGAGTGTGCAAGTCTCTTTGAATTTTATCTAATTCAACAACATTTATCAAAAGTTCATTCTCTTCTGAGTATTTTGCTAATTAAAGGATGTAAAGATAAATAAGGAATAGTCTTTACCCTCACTGAATTTAACAGTCTGGGAAACGGGAAATGACATGGACACAACTATGATAAGAGAATGGATTTCTTTTTATTTATTTCTTTTTATTATGGTAAGAAACACATAACATGAATTTACCCTCTTATTTTTAAGTGTGCATTGCAGTATTAACTCTGTGCCTATTGCTGTACAACAGGTCTCAGGAACTTTTTCATCTTGTATGACTAAAACTTTGTACCCATTGAACAACTCCCTGTTTCCCCCTCCCCCAGCCCCTGGTAACCATCATTCTACTTTCGGCTTCTATGACTTTGATTACTTTAGATACCTAATATAAGTGGAATCATGCAGTATTTGTCTTTTTGTGATTGCCTTATTTCACTTAGCGTAATGTCCTTCAGGTTCATCTATGTTGTAGCATATGAGAGACTTTCCTTCTTTTTTAAGGCTGAATATTATCCTATTGTATGTGTAGATCACATTCTCTTTATCCACTCATCTATTGATGGACATTTAGGTTGCTTCCACCTTTAGCTATTGTGAATAATGCTTCAATGAACATGGAGTGCAGATATCTCTTTGAGATCCTGTTTTCAATTCTTTTGGATATATACCCAGAATGAGATTGCTGGATCATATAGTAATTCCATTTTTAATTTTTTGAGGAATATCCGCACTGTTTTCCATAGTAGTTGTACCATTTTACAATTCTATCAACAGTACACAAGACTTCCAATTTCTCCATATCTTTGTCAACACTTGTTATTTTCTGGTTGGTTTGTTGGGTTTTTTTGATAGCAGCTATCCTAATGGGTGTGAGGTGATAGCTCATTGTGGTTTTGGGTTGCATGTCCCTCTTCATTAGTGATGTTGAGTATCTGTTCAGATGCTTGCTGGTCATTTGCATAGCTTCTTTGGAGAAATGGCTATTCAAGTTCCTTGCCCATTTTTTAATCAAGTTATTTTGTTGTTGTTATTGAGTTGTAGGAGTTCTCTATACAGTCATGCATAGCATGGATTTCTATGAATAGAATTTATATTTTAAGTTTTATTTAAATGCCTGAGCAACAGACCTGGGGTCAGAAAGATCTAGGTTTAAAATTTAGCTGTGCCTCTTCCTAGCTATGTAACCCTGAGCCCATTTGAGTCTTAATTTCATTCATGTCTGTCTTCCATTGTATTTCACAGATATAACTGGAAGCTCTCCACCAGCAAACTCATTCCCAGCAGGTCAGAGAGCATTTCACTAGCATCTTATTACCAAGTTAATGGAGCCTAGCATAGCTGTCCTACCACAGGCTTTGTATCCTGCACTCCATAAATATCCATAAAGCCACGTTAACCCAAGTCCAGATTACTCGACTCCAGTTCTTGCTGTCTGTCTACAGGCATTGCCCCTCCTGCCTCACCACCTGAATTCCATTCCATTGGCCCTGACTCTTCTCAGAGCCACATCTGCACTTACCATTCCTGTGGAAGAAGCTCACTAGACTACCCTAAGCAATCAGGCTCCTATCAGTTCAGTTTCCTTCAGCCTGTCACCCATGCGGTCACCAACTGTCTTGCCTTGCCTAGGACTGAGGAGATACTCGGACATGGGAATTTCAGTACTAAAGTGGGAAAATCCCAGCCAAAGCAGGATGAACTGGTCATCCTACCAGCAGCCTTGTCAGACCTCACCCCTATACCTCTAACCCGTGTTGCTGAAGTCTCAACATGTCTTCAGCTTAACCCAATCCAAGTTTAATAGTCTTCTCAAAGTTTTGAGGGTTAAAATATGTAAGATATATGAGAGCTGAGCTCATGAGATGTATTAGTGAGTACTGAATGAGAATGCCAAACCAATTTCAAGTTAAAAGTAATACTAGATTGCAAATTAAAACACTGTGCCACTTAAAAAAATCAGAAACCAGGAAAGACAGCCAAATGGCTTGAGTAAAAGGTCACATGATGTCATAGATAAAGTTGAAAAGTAGGTTTTGACCAAGATTTCTTTTCTGTGTGTGTCTGTGTATACATGCACACCTGCGTGTACATGCATGTGCGTACATACATGGATGTGTATGTTTCTTTATGGTGGAGTTAAAGCTATGAAAAATTTTTGGAAAAATGAGTAGAACTAAGGTAGCAACTGGATGTAACAGGTAAGGAGTAGCTTAATAATTGGAAGAATTAATTAATAGAATAGCCTCAATTTTATTTTTTGTCATAAATTTAAGTAACCCTTAGTGCTTTTTATTACATCTTTATGAGGACTAGTATAAGATAATATCTGCTGTAAACACAAATCAGATAATTGGTTATTTCTACCTTAATACATCAGTATTTTACAGGGAATTTTGAGATGTATTGGATAATTATCAGAAATAAGGCAAGAAAGTGACTAGATGTTTTATTTAGAACTTGTGGGCAATTGACTTTTTTAATGAATCTTAAATGTCTTAGAAGTTTTTGTTATTCTTTTTCCTGAAAATCTTATGATAATTGATCTTTTCTTGCATTTGATGATTTTGACTAAATATATTACAACCATTGATTTATTTCCATAAATGGTTTTATAAAAAGATCCCTTAATAGTCAATGAAATGAGTTTCCTAATTTAAAGCTTTTTGTTTCCACTTAGAAATAATTAGCTATGCTTGAAAGTTTCTCACAAGAATTTCTGTACAGAGGAAGTGGTACTTTCACGTTGAGGTCCCCAACTAGATAAAACCACCTCGTGGGAGGAATCAGGACCCTACCTCCATCCTCATTTTCATGTAGACAGTTAAGAAATGCTTCAAAATTTGTTGGTGTTCACAAAACTTCCTTTTCTAGTGTAGTGATTTTTGAGGTGAGAAGATTTAGGGGGACAAAAAATGTGGCAGTACTGTTATACTAATCAGATTTAGGCTTCTGAGTTAGTTTCAGGGTGCACATCAGATAATCAAAATAGTAAGTTCTGAATCCACAAATTAAAGGAGTTTTCATTACCATATTCGTAGTTCACAGTCATTAGCATAGTACAATATAGACAGTTAATCCTGAAGACACAGTTATTTAATAGATTAATCAAATCCATTCACTCAGCAAATATTTATAGGGTATCTTCTATATGTAAGGCACACTTCTAATCCCTAAGGATATGGTCAAAATACCTAGCCTTGTAGAGTTTATATTCTAGTAGGGGAGACCAAGAGAAAAGAAAGTAAACGCGTAGTATGTCAGATGATGATAAGAACTGTGAAGAATTTAAAGGAGGGTAAAGCAGGGTGGCAGGTTAGGGAGTGATTGGGAGTGGAGGAGACAGGCTTGTTTGAGATTTGGTGTCAAAGAAGGCCTCACTGAAAAGGTGGCACCTGAGCAGAGAACTGAAGGCAGAAGAGAGTGAGCCTCGAAGCTATCTAAGGAAGAGCTGTACAGGCAGGGAGAGCAGCAAGTGCCAATGTCTTGAGGCAGAATTGCTGGGATATTCAAGGAACAGCAAAGAGATTAGTCTAGTAGGAGCAGGGGGAGAAGTGGGAGAGCCGCAGGAGATGAGGTCAGAGATGAGCGTAGGGTGGCAGATCTCGTAGCGCCTCACAGGTTAAAGAAGGGATTTGGGGCATTTACTCCCAGAGAGATGCCTTTGGAAGCAGAGGGTTGCATTTTTAATGCAAATACCTCCAAACCAAATTGCCACAAGTCTTGTGTGACCAAATTAAGGAGACTAATTTCTACTCTGAATTATTTTTGAACTTAGATGGATCATCCTATGAGCTTATTCATTCAATCCTAGGAAAGACTTGCCTGGGAATATGGCAGGGAGTCTAGTTGCCAAACTTCTTAGAACAGCTTGACCAGTTCTAAGGTTTCCATCTTTCACATCTCAAAAATGTTTGGTGAAGTTAGCAAAGCAAGGCCAATACTGTTGTAAACCTATGGTATGTTATTGATAGCTTTCAAATAGCAGAAAGCCTGTTCTATTAGCTAGAATATTTTAGTTTACGTCAATTATTTATTAAACAATCATTTACTTTGTACCTTCTGTCTTGTAGGAATTGTGCTAGGTACTGGGAATACAGAGATATACAACGTCTCTTTCCTCAAAGAGCTCACAGTCAAATAGGTGAAGCAGTTTCACAAATAAATAATTGCAATACGATATGGGAAATGCTAGTAATTAGTAAGTGTTTGTTAGATGCTTGTTAAATGGAGAAATGATGGTACTACTAAGAAGGAAGTGTTTATCTCTGTCTGAGGAAGTCAGGGAAGGAGGAACGATTCACATTCAACCATCAGCTCCGTGAGGAAAGAACATTGTCTTGTTCACCTCAGCATCTAGCACAGAATTTAGCAAATAGTAGGTGTTCAGTAAAAATGTACTAATGAATGAGTGAATGAATAAATGGATGAATGAGAAGATGTTGAGCAGAGTCTTAAGGAGGAATAAGATTTGTTTGGGAGGCATATGCACATTGCTGTCAAAGAGAACAATGTATGCAAAAGGTATGGAGATGTGGAAAAGTGTAATTCCATCCCAGTAATAATTTTAGATTTCAATTTAAAGTACTCTGCAAAGTCCACACTTGAGACATAATTATTGATACATATGCTTCTTTTCAGTGTATTTCTTATGAATTTGTTTGCATCTAGAAACTTCCTAAAACATTACTGGTATATATTTGTATACATTAGCTGGTTGAAATATCTATATTTTTAGTACAAAAAAACTCCTTTCTTGGCCAACTTCTTTTTAAAAGGATGTATTTATAAGCAAGAACAGTTCTGAAATCAGAACAGATAATATTATTCTAACAATACAAAGATTCATTCACCTGGGCAAACTTAGTGGGAAAAAAGTTACAGATTTTGCAATACAGTAAAATACGCTATTTTGTCCATTAGCTATGCAGTTAAACCTTCATCAAGGTATAACAAGCTCTGGAAGCGATTTCAACTGAATGACAAAAGAAATGGAATAAAATTCATTTAAAACTGGTTCACACCAGCTCTCCTACGTGTACTATTAACTGCTAAGATCAAGTCACAAAACATTATTTTCAGGAGAAAGGGTTTAGTGAACCCTACAAATTGGGTTTGATTTATTCCAGAAGATCTGCCTTTTCACTGCTTGAGATTTCTATGGAAGAAAGCCACAGTCTTTTACCAAATGGTTTCTGGGGAAACCCTTATAGCACAGCTTCTGAAAACAATTTGGTTGTTAATGAGAAATGGTTCTCACGATGGTGGGAAAGTGTTGACTGAAAGAAAAGGCTTCTAGATTTGGCAGTCAGTCTGTAAAAAGTGTTTACTGTTCTACAGTTACGTTCCTGAAATTTCTACGCAGATAAAACATTTGCAGGTCCTATTTCACAGTCATCCTTGCTTGTAAATATATTTTTTAAAGAAGCTGGGGCAATAGAAAAGTTTTTCTGCTAAAAATGTAGATACTTGAACTTGCAAATATATTCAAACAAGTTGCCTCCCAGAATCTTTGCACTCCATTGAGTTTTCCAATCTGTTTTGGAATTCCAACATTCTAGAATTCATATACTATTAGCATTGAATTATAAGTATATTAAATAATTTGCATAAAAGAGTTCTAAAAATCCTAAAAATACAGTAGGGTATTTATATATTCTTTAACTCTGTCTTTAAAATGTATTCTGAAATGTCCCATAAATTGTATTTATTTTATTTCTTTTAAGTAAGTAATTAGTTGCAATATTTTAACTAGAATCCTTTTATAATATTTTCAAGATTAAATTTTAATATCTAACGAAGTACTAAACCTTATAGTTAAAAAATAAGTGCTAGATATGCACTAATTTCTCTAAATGTACCTATTGAAGTCACATTCCAAAATAACCATACCTATATTTTCTTAATGACCTTTAAGTAATGAGACCAAAAGAAGAAATTCATACAGTAATTTCAAATAGATTTTCATCTGTAGCATGGTTCAGAAACATGAATGGACATAGGACAGGAACGAAAAAAGTGACCACTAAAGTTCAGAGGAAAATATTTAGAAATATTTCTTGCCCTGGGAGTGTTAAAAGTTTGCACGTCTGTGTAAAAATATAATACTCAGTTGTTGTCACTTGAAAGCCTATGGGTGCATCACTTTGCCATGGCCGCCACCAGTCCATCTGTTTAAGACTGGTACAAGGCAGAGTTGCCAAGAGTCTTCTTGTTGTCCTCAGTTGTTTTCCTCATTTGACCCCCACCTCCTTTCTCTTTCTTCTCTGGTCTTTGAACCTCCTCCACTTTGGGCAGCTGCTTTCATTTACAGCCCTGCTTTGGGCAGGGAAAAAATTCTGCCAATGAAAACAGGAAAAATAAGAAAACAAGAAGGGTTGCAAGTGCTCTGCATGTGTCGCCGCTCTCTCGCAGCCTGCTTTGGGGTCTTTCCACTCACTGGGTAGTAGAGTGAGCAGGGCTCTGCTGTTGGGGACTCACTCCAAGGGATCAGATTATCCAAGAGAGCTTTTTACTTCTCTTAAAATCAATAAATACAGAAATCATTTGTGTTGAAAGCAGTTGGAAGGGGTTGTATTTTATGTTTACTCACCCACTCCATACCCTGAGAGCATATATTCTCCATTCAGTTTGGTCTGATCTATACTATTGTCAATATTGCCTCATTACCATAATAATTTATATATTATTTTTGATTATGACATTTTAGAGGGAAGGAATATGACCTTATTTTCTACTTTCCTTTATTTCCTACAATACACAGAAACTCAGAAGGCAGAAACTTCTCTATTTGACTTTCTCAGAGTGGTATATGATAGACAAGCACGTATATGAGAGTATTTCATAAATATTAGTTCATGAAGAGAAAGAAGAGAACATCTTTTCTAAATCAAAAGAACAGCAAGCAAATACTTTATAGTTGTTGTTTGCCAATATGCTTGATTTTTGAGGTTTAGTGAGAACATTTTTGAGTGGCTAAGAAACAGAAGAGATGTAGTTCTTGTCTTTGTTGATAAAATATGAATCAGGAGGGTTGATTGAAGGTGGTATCTGAATGATACGCCCAAAATAGACATATAGTTTCTGCCTCAGCATATTTAAGTTGGTTCTCCTTGTTTTCTTCCTTTTTCCACAGTATCCACTGCAGGGCCACAGGATGGCTCCCTAGATAAGGCAACAATCTAGTTGGGTGGCTGTAGATCTCTGTGTTAGACTTAGAAAAGAATATTTGTTTTTACTTATATAACCACTCTGCGTCTCACACTGACAAATATATAGCTGAATGAAGAAATTGCCCAAATGAACTATTTCCTCCCTTTGACCTTGTCTGAGTGCCATTGTTATTATCAGAACTGAACATGTAAAGGGCAGGAAACACACAAGAGCTGTAAATAACAGCAAGTGAAAAAAAGGAGTAACGGTATTTGCTGCATCAAGATGCATGTACAGGAGTAGATCACATTTCCCTGTCTTGGAAAAACTTTTGAAAATAGCTACAGTCTCAAGATAAATTCAATTCAAAATATTCCTCACTAGTAACTATGAGTACAAAGATAAATGGGAGATCCTGCTCATGGAGGAGCTCATAGACTGGACTTGTGACAACCTCACTTCTCCTCAGAATTTGGAGGGTTTTAGATAGTGTCCCTGGATTTCTGTTTCATTGAGCAGTGATACCCTTATTCATGCAACAAACCTCTAAGGAATGTCCTATTTTGTGATGAAGTGCCAGGTCCTTGAGGATACAATGATGAATAAGACAAGCGACCCTGTCCTTCAGAAGATCTCAGTCTAGAGGAGGAGAGAGACCTGTAAAAAAGAAATTATGATTTTTTTTATATAAATGAGCAAATAATGTTCTCTCTGAAATTGATAGATCTTGCCAGTTAAATGAAAACACATGTAAAGTGCTTAGTTTAGTACCTGGCAGATTGAAAGCATTCAAAAGATGTTAACTCTCTCCATTATCATTATCACATTTACCTTTCCTATTTCAGTATTCATATGCCAGTATCGAGTACAAATCTAGCCCTTACATATTTGACCTCTTTAAATGCCTCACTAACAAAAGTCAATGTATTTTCTAGGAGAAATAAAATGCCTTGTGTGTTAGCATACCATTGTAACTTATGTTCATCCACGGTTCCCAAATATCACATGTGGTCATAAACACCAGGATATATGAAAATTGTCTATTAGCTGAGAAAAAATGGAAGGCTTTTCAGTCTACTTCCACATTTCCATTTCAGCAGCTTTTCTTTTTCAGAAAATGAATACTGAATTGTATAGTGAAATGTTTTATTTAAACAAGGTGGAGTTTAGTGGGTTCTGCTGTGGCTGACTGTCCGATGCTATCATGAATATTCAATTAACTTTTAGATCAGAGTTTCTTGACCTTAGCACTATTGACATTTTGGGCCAGATGATTCTTTGTTGTGAGGAGCTGTCCTGTGCATTATAGGATGTTTGACAGCATCCCTGTCCTCTACCTTCTAGATGACAGCACCTCCACAGTTATGACAGCCAAAAATAATTTCAAACATTGCCAAATGTCCCCTGGTGGGTAATATCATCTCTAATTGAGAACTACTGCTTTTGATCACCTGGCCATTGATTTTAAACCTATGGGACAGTGCAAATTGACCATGGTGTAGCTTTTTTTTCAGTAGGTGTAGGTCTTCGGTCAGCCATCCTGCATGTATTCAGTGCCTGATTTGTTCAAAGTACTGGCAAAACCATGATGAGTAAGATAATCCTTGCCCTGTAGTAACTTATAGTCTACGAATTTGTAAATTAAGTTGGTTCTTTAGGTTTTGTAAATGTGCCAGGTGATTCTTAGTAACACTTTGAAGCAGTGCCTTGCGCTTGTTAGGTAGCTGTAATAAATATCCCAAATCTGGTATTATTGTGTGGTATTGTGATACCTCCAAAGCAGTGGATAGCCACTATAATTTTCTTTAAACTTTTCATTGAATATTCTTTGATTGTTGTGCATGGAATAAATTGAAATTCATTGCTTTGTTTTACTAGTGGAATACTTAGTTATTAATTTTTTATTTTTATTAAGTCTTTTTCCTCCAAATCTTTATAACCCAACACTTGTGTTTTGGATTTGGGGGATAATAACAGCACCTGTCCTGATACATAGAGTTCTTATTGTTTGGACAGCTGTCTACACTCTGGACATTTGTACATGCACATTCAATTTTAAAAGAATAACTGTGTGATGAAAAAGATCTTATAATTGTGTAACTGAAGCTAAATTGAATGTTTGGCTCACTGTCAAGTATATAAAAAACTTAAAAAGTGACAAATAATCCCAAGTCCTATAACTAAGCATTATGATTCATTTTAAAATCAAGTATAGAGCAACATACAACATAGCATTTAATATTGCATTTGAACTGATAAGATATTGGAACAATGTAGTTGAAATAGTTAAACAGGGATAAAAGTATTACTCTTTAGTAGTATAGATCTCCCTGGCATTTATCTGGCCCTTTGTATATGCCTAAGTGATGCAACTCCTAATTCATAAAGGTATATTAAAATCTGCGTTTTATAGTTTTCTATGTGTTACTAGTAAGAAACTTCAATGATATATAGTTGTTTTAGTATTTCCTTTCTCACTGAAGGCTTTTCTATGAAGATTTTTATTTTGTAAATCTAGCGTGGTTATACATATATTATATATGTGTATAATATATATGTATGTAATGTAATTGGACCATGATCTTACACCTTACACAAAAGTCAACTCCATATGAATTAAAGACTTAAATGTAAGGCCTGAAACCATAAAACTCCTAGGGGAAAACATAGGGAAAAACTTCTTGGCATTAGTTTGGGCAATGATTTTTTGGAGATGAGACAAAAAGCACAGGCAGCAAAGGCAAAAATAAAGAAGTGGGACTATATCAAACTACAGAGCACAGCAAAAGAAACCATCAACAAAATTAAAAAGCAACCTACAAAATGGGGAAAAATATTTGCAAACCAAAAATATGATAAAGGTTTAATATCCAAAACATTCAAGGAACTCATACAAATCAATAGCGAAAACACAAATAACCTGATTTAAAAATGGGCAAATGACCCGAATAGACATTTTTCCAGAGAAGACATACAAATGCGTACAGATATATGAAAGGGCACTCAACATCACTAATCATCAAGGAAATCAAAACCACAATGAGATATCACCTCACAGGTGTTAGGATAGTTATTATCAAAAGGATAAGAGAGAAGTGTTGGTGAGGATGTGGAGAAAAGAGAACCCTTATGCACTGTTGGTAGGAATGTAAATTGAAGCAGCCATTATGAAAAATAGTATTTGAGGTTCCTCAAAAAAGTAAAAATAGAACTACAATATGATCCAGCAATTCTACTTCTGGGCATATATCCAAAGGAACTGAATTCAGTCTCTTGAAGAGATATCTGCACTTCCATGTTCATCGCAGCATTATTCACAATAGCCGAGATATGGAAACCACCTAAGTGTCCATTGATGAATGAATGGATAAAGAAAATTATATCTAATACATATATATTACGTGTACATAATATATGTTACATATTATATGTATTATTCAGCCATAAAAAAAGAAGGAAATCCTGCCATTTATGACAACATGGATAAATCTAGAAGACATTATGCCAAGTGAAATAAGCCAGACACAGAAAGACAAATACTGTATGATCTCACACATATATGGAATCTAAAAAAGCTGAACTCATAGAACCAGAGAGTAGAATGGTGGTTGCCTGGGGCTAGGGAAAATAAGGAGATGTTGGTCAAAGGATACACACTTTCATTTATAAGATGAGTAAGTTCTGGGGATTAGTTGTACAGCATGGTGATTATAGTCAATGATTCCATATTGTATAATTGAAATTTACTAGGAGAGTAGATCATAAATATTCTTACCACACACAAAAATGGTAACTATGTGAGGTAATGGATGTGTTAATTAACTTGATTGTGGTAATCATTTCACAATGTATGGTATATGAAGTCATCACATTATACACCTTAAAAAATCATGTTGTACAACCTAAATATAGGCTATAAGTGAAAAATGCTGTTTTCTTTAAAGAAATGCATTTTGGGGCTGGCCCATGGCCGAGTGGTTAAGTTTGTCCACTCTGCTTTGGTGGCCCAGGGTTTCGCAGGTTCGTATCCTGGGCACAGACCTAGCACCACTCATCAAGCCATGCTGAGGCAGCGTCCCACATGGCAAAGCAGAAGGACCTACAACCAGAATATGCAACTATGTACTGGGAGGCTTTGGGGAGAAGAAGAAAAAACATATATATGAAAAAAAAAAGAGATACATTTTGTAAATGACTTGTGTATAACAATCATTTCACTAATATTCTAAAAGGCACCTATAGCTTGGTCAAGGAATCAACTGCATTTTCAAAAGTAAATCATTTATTTTCACATCATAGGCCAGAGTAAATGTGTTTTCATCACATCGTGTCTCTAATATAGATATGGCCCCTAAATTATAAGCAGATGTGATCTGTTGAAACCTCAAGGCTTGGTCCCTTAGGAGCCCTAGTCCCTGAGAGCAGGGAGTACAGTGAGGACCATCTGCTTGGGAGTCAGACTAGCCTGAGGTTGAATCGTAGCTTTGAGGCATAGTGGGTGCATGACCGTGGGCATACTATATAATTCCTCAGTTCACTGAACTGAAAATTAGAATAATTATACCCACCCAAAGGATTGTTTTTTGGGTTAAAGAAAATGTATACACTGGCTAACATAAAATAGGTTATATTAGCACTCTCAGTTGCAGGCATAAAGGAAAAAGGACGGAAGGAGAGAGGGAAGGAAGAAGGTAGGAAAGGAGGAAGGGAGGGAGAGAGGAAGGGAGGGAAGGAAGAAACAAAGAGAAGAGAAGAAAAGAATGTTCGATGTTTTGATGGTCCAAACCTAGATCACATACTCTGTGGAATCAGGGATGATTTCAGCTCTATCCGAAGCATAAGGACCCAAGGTATAGCAAGCATGGTTACCCAAAATAAAATGTAGGTAGTGTTGTCAGAAGAAGGGAGAATGGATGTTGGATGGCAAAGTCAGAAAAATGTTCACTACATTGGCATTTAACTAAATGTCAGTTATTACTATTATATGCATTTTTAGGCCACTTACAAAATCCTTTTAAACCCACTATATTAAAAAATCACCGTATCTAATAACTTTACTCAGAAAATATATTCGAATTTCCAATTTGGGATATTGTAATACATCCCCTTCCCTTGCTTCAGGGTGGGCATAATGAGCAGGAATTCCATAACATATCTTTGTGGAACTCTCATTTAACTTTTATGAGCCTCAGTTTTCTTGTCACTTTCTAGGGACTAACTTAACCAGTTTACTTTTGAACAATGTATCTCTGCTCCCTGTAGAATATAACACATTATTGTCTCATAACTCAAAAGCCAGTTACCTTTTTTTAGGCTTTCTAAGTTATTTTTGGTTGTCGTTGTTATTGTTTTTAGCTGCTAACACCTAATGCAGAAACCACTACTTCTGGTTTCTCTCTTTTCACTTTGACTCTAGAGGGAAAGACAGGGTACACGTAAGTGTTCGTTGTGGGCCCGAGTATGCCAGGAACTGAGGTAAGGTGCATGGGCATCTTGAATGTTCTAACTGTGGGGTCAGTTATCCTAGACCTTTGCAAATAAAGCGGGGATTGGGAAAGATTGAGGTAAGCTGTCTCTCAAACAGGTGGATCATGGTATTGAGGAATCGTGAATGCATGGGTAAGGATGCTCAAGAGCAGGGATTTCTGCAAACTACACTCGGGCCAAACCACTGCCTCTCTTTGTAAAAGTTTTATTAGAACACAGCCCCGCCCATTGGTTTCAGTGCTGTCTATGGTTACTCTAGTGCTACAATAGCAGATTGAGTACTTGTGACAGAGACCCTCTGGCCCTCAAAGCCTAGAATATTTACCATCTGGCCCTTTACAGAAAAAGTTTTTCAACCCCCACTCCAGAATAAGGAGGACATCAGTTCAGGTTTTAAAAGAATTGCTCACTGGACTAGGGTTTAGAATACATGGTCCAGACTCCAGAATCATAACCAGAGAGAAGACTGTTAAGAATTAGGAAAATCAGTTCTCAGGTGAAAAGGGCTACGTCCAGAGCAGAATCTCAGTCCTGCAGGGCCAGTGTAGACGGTGAGGAGGCAGGGCTTACACTGGTATCCAGGGCTCATCCTTGATGCAATGAATACTCAGTCTGGTTCAGGGATACGTTTGTGGCTAGAATTTTTGCTGAGTTACCAGATTCAAGATCTGAGAAAAATGACTTACTTCTCTCCACTTCAAAGATCAGGGGCCATCAATCCAGATTTCCTCCTTGTTGAGGTAACTCAGGCGTGGAGAGCAGCCTTGGAGAAGAAATAAGGCCCTGGATAGGGATGCTCCCTTCCGGCCCAGGTCTAGGGTTAGGGAGGAGAGAAGAACTTTGTTGGTGAGAAAGGAGTTCCGCCACTATAGCGCTTCACTTAGCCCTGTACTTACGTGAGGTTAAGAGTGAGAAAGCAGTGAAATCTCCCAGGCGCATACAAGCCTGGGGAGTCTTTTTCCTTTTGTATGTTACTTGAGATCTCAAAGGGCCATATCTCCTAAAAACGGATTCTCCTCTCCTTCATATCTGTAGCTTGCAACATGGTGTTTGAATCTCTCAACAGGCTGATCTGTTTGGTTAATCCCATAGTCCAAATTAATTGTTCTTTTCTCTGTGTTCTTATTCATCTTATCATAGTAGTCAGTATACTCTGCCTTACGTAACACTTATATGTGTACATGTGTTCTTCCCCCTAGACTGAGCATTACTTGAGAGCAAAGATTTAGCTTTACCTATCTAAATATCCCCTGAATGCTTATACAGTCATGCATCAGTTTAGCGACAAGGATATGTTCTGAGAAATGGGTCGTTAGGCGATTTTGTCATTGTCGAACATCATAGAGAATACTTACACAAACCTAGATGGTATACCCTACTATACACCTAGGCTATAAGGTACTAATCTTATGGGACCATCATCATATATGTGGTCAATCGTTGACTAAAACGTTATTATGCAACAAATGAATGTATAGTGAATGCCGAATTGTAATGCCTATTGACTTAAATTGAATTTAATTAAATGAGGTTTGTTGTATCCTGCTAGGACTATAGTAGATATAGACACAAATCTCACTCTTTCCTTATAACCCATTTTTCCCTTTAATAGATATATCAAATTACCTACCATATATGGCGTCTCCTCCAGTTTAATTTGGCTTGCCCCTAGTTGGCCATAGCTGATTAAATTCCCCAGAAGGAATTCAGCCACTGAGGGTCTTTTGGTTGTAAGAGAAACAGAAAAGTGCTTAAGAAACAGAGGCCATCTTTAAACAGGAGAACTAGTGGAGTAGCTCATGGGATTGAAGGTATCATAGAACAAGCAAGCTCAGGGAGGTTAGAAACCAAGACAATTCTGAGGACTCCAGCATTGAGAGCTCATAAATCCTCCGTCCTAGGCACCTCCACTCAAGATGCACATTCTTAAGAATCTGTTTAGGCCAACTTGATTCAAGAGTCCAATCCTATGATTAGCAAACTGGTTCTTCTTCTTTTTTTAACCAGGAATTGGAGTTAAGAGGATGCAAGGAGAGAGGCAGT
The DNA here is from genome assembly GCF_041296235.1 of Equus asinus. NCBI lineage: Eukaryota > Metazoa > Chordata > Mammalia > Perissodactyla > Equidae > Equus > Equus asinus. Next base: position 35,457,392 of record NC_091805.1, read on the forward strand.
GGACAAACAAAACAAATCCAAGTATTGCTACAGGAATCTATCCAAGGACTGACTAAGCCACCAATATTCTCTCTCAAGAATGTGAATTTAGAGACCAAAAAACCCCACACAAATGAATGAATGCATTGGTTTAAAAGTCACGTAGACTAAGACTGGGGCCACAATGAGGCAGCCACGGAAACTGAGAGAGCCCTGACAGAGAAGGAAAGATGAGAGACAAGACTGGCCATGCAGTCCCTAAGCAATGAACAAGGTGGCGTCGTTTCCTACTGGGTTCTCCTCCTTCTCTTCTTCAGCCTACCAATGTGTGATTATTTTCTTTGCAACCACTATGTTCTAAGATATTCTTCAGTTCATAAAGAGCAAGATTAGTAATTGCCTCATGCTTTGGGATATTCAACCACAAAATAACTGAAATTAAAATTATCTTAGGTACCAAAGAGTACAGAAAATCAAAGGTAATCTCAGGCAATGAGACTTAAGTCCCATTTGCCTATTCTGCCATTTGGTGATAATGATGATGGTAGTGATTTAAAGATGTGTTTGGCACTTAATAAGTACCAAGCACTGTTTTAAGCATTTACACGTGTTGTCTTATTTAATCCTCACAACAGCCCTGAGGGGTAGGTAGAATTATTAGTTCCATTTTATACACGAGAGAACTAAGGTATAGAGAGATTAAGTCATGGAGCCAGGATTCAAATTTCCAAATTCAGAGTCAAAGCCTAAGTTGTTGAAAGTGCAAGTTTCTTTACAAACTTCAGGAATTAAGGAGCCTACAAGAAATCTAAGTCTTGAGGTGGTTTAAAATCTTATAAATACCTCTGGATCAAAAATTTAAATTTTTCTTTTTTTTTTCCAGATCCTACTAAAATCTCAGAGTTACTGTTTAGCCTTTGGTAGCTCCATTAGAAGATGTTTCTAGCTGGACCAAGAAATAAAGCTTTACATGCACAGCTTCCATAACAGCAATAATAATAGTGACCATTTACTAAGCAATGACAATGCACCAGGAATATGGCTTATGAGAACTTTGTACTTATCTCATTTTATCCTCTCCACAACCCAGTGAGATAGATACTACCATTACTTTTACTGTAATTATATGGTATTATTATATAATAAAATGCTCGGCATAAATGCACAATCATTATACAATATTTATATAATAAAATACAACTCTGGATATGTTGCAAGTTTAGTAAGTATTTACTTAATGAAAACATGAAGGGATTAATTGGCAATTATCTCTCTGCAGCCTTTAGCCCTTGAAGAGCTCGTGGGAAAATAGGAGCTGTCTTCTCTTTTAGTGGAACTTCTGTCAGAGATGGTTTCACTTGACTTAGACAGTTTTCTTTCTTTTACCCCTCAGTCTCAGAATTGTTCTTTAACCTTTAATACCTCCATTAAGAAGAGTTTCTGTCAAATGCTTCAAAAGTACCCAGTGTGAAGGAGTCTTACTTATCCCCCTTGGTGAGTGAAGTGCGGAGGTCGCAGGTTCTTCAGCCAGCCACTGGATGCTGTACTCAGTTTGGCCCGAGTCCGATGTGGGCAGAAATGCAGGCTGAAGTGCAAGCAGATGCCAAGAACCTGTCTTTTTTCTGTCTCTTTTCTCTCTTTTCACTGGGTTTCTGTGTGTCCTTTGTAGTCCAACCTGCAAATTACTTTGAGAAGGAGAGATCCGCCCTTGGGCCAATCTAGGAATAAATTAGTTTCCTTGCTAAGGTGGGAAAAAATACTAGTAAACCTTTAAACATTGAACTCATGGGTCAAATCATTTGAAATTCCTTTCCTCTCATATTAAAATCTTTTGACTGTGCTGTTCTGAACCCATAGCCTTAAATTACAGTTTACTTCTCTGTTACTTTGCCATCTGTGAACTTGGCACCTTCAGGAGGTTGATCTGTGGTTTAAACAGGAAAAAAAAAAAAGAATGAGTTGACAAAATGGTTACATTTAATAAAAATATGGGAGCTTCAGTTTGATACCATATCGTTGATGACAGTTATTTGACTCTTCATATCCAGTCATAATGAGACAGGATACTGCATAAGCCAAAGACCACACAAAGGAGGGATGGTAAGTATCAAGAGGGCGTGGAGGAAGTGGGTTACAACCTCTTTTTCTCCCAACTGTTATGTTGTGTCTTGCCTTTAAAAAATCAGTTTAAGAAAAGTACATGAAGTCCTAATGTATTGAAGAACAACAGTAATAACAAAAAAATTAGGTTTATTCAAAGATGCATGGCTTTTTCATCTTTTTCCTTTCACAGGGGACTTGCTCTCCCCACCAAACTCTCCTCCTCTTTATTTTTTTCTCAAATGTTATTATTTCATGTCATCGTGTCAAGCTTAGTCTATTGGAAATTCCTATGTCCTCTGTAATTTAGGTTTTAAGCAACATATGATTTACCCTGTTATTAAAAAATTTCAGCTGCCTTCCCTGAGTGGAATAATTCTGGCATCCTTAATATTCTTCTATAGAAATTGTGATAAAAGAACAGGTAAATCCAATGTGTGGGGCTCCTTTAAAAAGTGAGGACCATGTCAGTGGGTTAAAAGTAAGTTGTTTTGTTCTAAATATCCTTGTTGGGGCCCATTATGCATAAAAAGGGGCCACAGCCCATTTGCAAAGCCTCTGAATGAACTCCATTCATTCTGTACTTGGAAATGTCTCTTCAGCCACAAAAAGAAACAATAGTTATAACCTAATTTCTTTGGCGCCAATATCAGCAGAGGAAAAGCCAAGAGACCATTATGAAAACTTGGTAACTTCTCTTGGTGATTATATAATTCTGTATTCATTGATCATATTTGTGTATTTAAATAAGCAGTTTTTAAAAAGATTATAAAGTGTTTTGGCAATGCTGTAATATCACATTTCATGCTTTAAGCAACATTTTAAAAATGGAGTGCTCCAAAGTAATTTGTTTATTACGGTTACTAAAGTTTATAAAAATACACTAACATGCACCCTGAGGCTTTAAGAGGAAAGCCTTTGTGTTTTAAATTACTGTTTTTTCAAATCTGATGAGAGTTCAAAACTGCAATTTTGTTAGGTAAATCCATTCATCAGTTTCCACATTTACCTGCAGAAGTCAGTTGAGGGTGTACATCTGGAAGTAGGAGTGGTGGTATGATGCATGTTAGTACCATTTCCAAGTGGTATCCAGAGTGAACTGTAAGTGCAGTCTGACCTGAGCATATCACTTCTTGCTCAGAACCTTTCGTTGACTTCCCATTGCCCTCAGAGGGGAAGCCCACATCCCACAGGATTTACAAACTCCTCTTTCTGGCTTCTGGCTTCTTCCTACTTGCCTTTTCAGCCTCATCTCCCACCATCCTTCCCTCACTGAACTTTCTTCAGCTGGCATGGCTCTTTCTTCCCACGTAACGTAGTTTCTGCATGTTCCTGCCTGGGACTCTCTCCCTTCCCACGCTGTTTGCCCCTTTAATCTGATCAATACTTATTTACTCTTGAAGTCTTAACCTTAAGGTTACTTTTTAAGGAAGACTTTTAGTTCTGTTAACTAGCTAATTAGTTGAAAGTCTAGTGTATTTGGGGCTGGTTGTATGGGGATTACTTGCTGAAGGATAGTTTGGAAGCAGATTGTAAAGCACTTCCTAAACTGTGCTTTCAAGTATTTGAACAGGAAAATGATGTCACCTCTGTGTTCTAAAATTTTGGAGGATGGATTGAGTCTTAACATCACACTAACCCTTTTGATGATCCATCCCATCTTCGCTCTCTCCAAAGCACTGTGAAAAATCACTTGCTCTGATTGCATTGTTGGAGTCCCTGCTAATTCGTTATTGGAAAATACCAGCTGCCAGTGTTTATCCTTATGTTATCATTTACTTGGTGAGTGATACTAAATATAATATAAACTAAAACTCAAAGACCATTAAATTATTAAATAGTATATAATGTGGTAGTTAAGAGTACAGACTCTAGAGAAATCTGGTTTAAAATTCTTGCTATACCACTTATTAGCTGCATGGATGTGGACGAGCTATTAAGACAATTTACTTAGTAAAATAGACTCAAACTGAGGAGTGAGGAGATTAGGGCAAGGAAAGTAGACCCTAAAGCAGTTTGCCAAGCATGACATTTCTTTGCATTTGAGAGTGTCATCTAAAAGTGCATGTGAATCTTGCATTCTCTTCCGTAATACATTTCTGTTTGTTTTAACATAAAAATATTTTTAAGTTGGGAGAGGGGATTAAGTTGATTGGTGGTTATTGTCTCAAATTTTCTGTACAATTATTTCTCCAAAAAGACACACTATGTTTACTCTATGGCTTGAAGCACTCCCTGGTACAAAGGTGTGTGAACAAACTAAGGAAATTACCAGAAATGTAAATATAAAATCTCATTACAGCAGAAGTTCTGCATTAATCTTCAGCTGCTGCTCTATAGTGTTCACCCCAAGAATACTATATTCTAGATGAATTTTTTAAAAATCTACCTCAACAATGTTACAAAATAAACCCATCATTTCCCTCCCCTCACCATTCCTAAAGCCAAGTTATCCTATCTTTCCTGGCTTCACCATTTTTCCAGTTATTCTCACAGAAACCTCAAGAGGCACATGGGTTATCTCTTTTCCTTGTGTCCCCTTAAATATTTTAGTTAAATATTTTAGTCTCTCTCCACAGAATCCACTTTAAACATACAATTCTTTTTGTCACTGCCTTTTCTTTTCCATTTGTTTCCCGTAGTCAGCAGTCCAGCTTTTGATTGTCTCTTGCCTGGGCTGCGTTCATGAACAGGTTTCCTGCATGCATTCTCTTTCCCCTTTCATTTAGCCCGTGTACATATTCCTTCATTATCCCTCCGCCAGCTACAAGATTAAGTATTGATTTCCAAGACAGGCCTTCCCCTATCACGCTATGCTGGTCTTCCTTTCCAGCCTAATCTTTCCCTACTCTTCTATATGGTCCATACTCTACAGCCAAAGTGAACTGTCCACGCTTCCCTGAGCACCTGATAGCTCTCTTGTCTCCAAGCCTCAGCACCAACAATTTCCACTGCTTTTTACTATTGTGTCCATTTTTCAAAGCTAATCTCACAAGCCCCTTTTTCCATAAATTCTTCCTTGATCATCCCAGCTGGATGTGTGAGGTCTCTCTCTCCTTTCATTTATTCATTCATGGAACAAATATTTATCAAATGCCTAACATGTATTAAATGATATAGTGCTGGGGATTTAGCAAAGACTAGGACAGAATTGGTACCTATCCTAATGGAGGTTATAATCTAACAAACAAAATAAAACTTAATAACTAATTTCACGTGATATGGGTTTTTCGAGTCTGCGCAGCCTTTTTTGAAGGGTATAACTTAGCCTAGGAGACAGGTACGGCTTCCCTGATGTAAGGTATAGACAGAGATCTGGAGAATGAAGAGGAACTAGCTAGGTGAAGTAGGAGGAGAGAATTAAAAGAATTTGGGGACATGAAAGAGAGTGTTCCAGGCAGAGGGAACAACATATGCTAGGGCCCTGAGGTGGGAATGAGCATGGCACATTTAAAGAACTGAGAGAAGGTCAGTATGAGCAGCCAGCTGGGATGTAACATGAATAATGGGACAGGGAAAAATGAGATATTAACAAAAGAGGGATTGATGATCCATGGGCTCTAAAATAAATTAGAACTGAAGTAAGGAGAGAAGATAGAGAAAAACAGGAAGAGAGTGGAGGAAACAATGCCTGGAGACTCTAATGAGTTTGAAGAAAAAGGATGGTGATAGTTGACGGGGAGAACCTTTTGATCAGGGAGTCCCATATCTCATTCCTCATTAAACCTGGTAATATGTTCACACTTCCTATATTCTGTTGTATTTTACATTATTTATGTATATAATTGTCTTATTCTTGATACTAAATTGTTATAGATTAATAATTATAAATAATATGGTTCAATATTTACAAGTAAAAAATTTTTGCTGCTATACGTATTTCTTTCTTTGATCATTTAATGGAAGTATTTTTTCCCCATCTTATTTCTGAACTCATCTCATATGTCATTGGCCAAATACTGAATGCCACAGGGTACATGACACTTTAGTAAGCATAAAGAAAGGCACCAGAATCAAAAGCAAACTATGTGCTACAAAAGAGTTTGTGAATTAATAAATGAGGCTATTTTCTGGAGTCCCCTCTCTTTCAAAATGTAGGAAGTGGTAGTATGTTTTGGTCCATTCACAGGATTGGAAAGAGAATGGGGACTAAAGAAGGGGCAGAAATCTAGTGGTAGGATTCAGTAAATTTGATTTCTAGCTTCTTAGTAACCTTGATGTTTAGCCTACTTGAACTTTTCTTCATTTCTCCACTCAGAACACCTGTTTATCCCAGTGGGATTGCTTCCGTTTATGAGAACGAATGCACATACACTAAGCAAGCCAATTTCAGAAATGAGTCTCTAGGACTATTATAACCTAAACAAATGAAATGAGATACTTTTCACCTAAAGTGTCTCTTTTTAACACGCTTTTGCATTTCTCCTCCATTGACTTCATTGAGTCTGATGTGTATTTTCTTTGTATGTTTACCCTACACAGATAAAGGCAGGATGTCCCTGTTTTTTCAGTTAGATGTTAGATAAACTCACCATACATTCATTTTCAACCTCATAGATAAAAGGAAGTTTTATTTACGTGAAGAAGTCATCCACATGACATTAGACACTCAAAATTAATGGGAAATAATATTAAAAATGTAACCCTTATAAATGTTAGTGATTATCATCTTCCTTTTTTGCCCTCCCAGGTGCTTCCTGAAGGTGGTTACTCCAATGAAGCTTTCGGATATGCACGGAAAGAATGTGGTGCTCATCATACTGGCACAGCCAAGAGATATGGGTGTAAATGGCTCTTGGAGAAGACACCAAAGACAGTGAGGATCTTTGGATCACCACAGAATTGTAGCTCAGTGCCTATGGCTTTGCAAACACTATACGGTCCTATGTGAAGTCCTGTGGACGGCTTGGAGTAGAGTATATAGGTATGCTTTGTAGACGTCTTCAGGCATTATCATCAGTTTAGAGATTCAACCATTCTTTTTTATATTTTAGAGAATTAAATAATTTTGTGATGTGGTGTGAATCTGAACATGGCAGATGGTAGAAGAAATATTGTTATATGTTTTTAAAGAAGTAAAATTTTGTGTTTTGAAATCCCTGTATATGTTTTCTTATAAAACTCCCAACAGCTTAGTTACAAAGTCAACTGTCTCAGATGTGATGTCTCTGTCCTTGCTAATCTTTTTATGAGTTCTTTTGCTATTTTATAATCTTGTGATTCATGTCTGTCCTTAAGTGTCCATTTGTCTTTGTCTTTGTATGTCATATTTATTTCAGCTACTTTACAAAAAGTAGAACTAGAACTCCCTGCATCCTGTAGCATAAAAGACAATCCCTTTTTCGTATTCTCACCCCTGATTAAGAAAAACCCTCTTTCACAAAGCTATCGCTAAAGCTCTGCCTCTCTGCTATTTGTAGTCACAGTAACTGTCCAAGTCTCACGTAACCTGCACCTTGGAGAGGGAACCTACCACCAGTTAAGGTCTGGTCCTTTGCTATGTAGGTTAAGAAACTCAGTTGACCCACTAACTAAATATTGCTTATTAACCAAATGCTGTGGTCTATGCATTGTAATAATGTGAATTTATCCTGTTATTTTGAATAAATATTATGGCATCATATCAAGGAGACTTTATCGTATTAACAGATCAAATATAGGACATAGAATTATAGCAGAGATTTCCAAGACCTCAATGAGTGTAGCACATAGAAAGAGCAGTAGATTAGAAATAAGGAGGCTAATATTCTTATCTCAGTTTTATTGATATTATCTATGTATATTTGAGGCTAATCATTTAAATTCTCTGGGCTTCAGCAAGAAAGGGGAAAGATGTAGAAGGCAAGCCCATTCCTTTTCAGAGTATGATCCAGAATTTGCAGGTATCGCTTCTGCTCATGTACTTTTGGCCAGGGCTTAGTCAGTTGGTCACAGGTAGCTAGAAAGGAAGCTGAAATCTGTGGTCTGTAGCTGAAACTTGTAGGATTTTATTACTAAAGGAATTAGACTTTTGAAGGATAACTAACAGTCTTTGCCATTTGTCCCCTTTTATCAGGAAAGCAAATGCTCTCTCAATACCTAACTTCCCCCTTCACCCCTCAGCAGATTTCTGCTTAGGCCAGAATTGGGTCATATGGTCACCTCTAGGTGCAGGAAAGCTGGGGAAGCAGGAGACAGGATTGACATGATTGGCTCTGACCAAAGTTTCCAGATCATTTTCTTGGTTCACAGCTCCCTTGCGGTCTCACTAAGTTTTTATGGTGCCAAAAGAAATACATAAGACATCCATTTACAACTTAGTAGGCATTTGAAAAAATTACACACATAAACTGAAAGAAAAGTAATACCTGTCTCATTTTTACATAACCACGTATTACTAGCAGGATGTGTACACCTGTTGTGCACTCTACTTGAAATCAGATTGGACAATGCCATTTCTGGTTCTGTGTGCTTTTCATGCCATCCATGTTGGTTTGTTGGTTTGTTAATCACAGCAATCACTGAAAATCCAGCTTTGCAATGATACAGTGTGGTCTAAAGGAATGTAGACATCGAATGTACCCTAAACTAGTAGTTTGCATGCTGTCCAACGGATGTTGAGCCCCACTGTGTTTCCCTTGAAAATTAAAATATGCCATGGCCCCCCAGTGAGTTTACTTTGGCACCCTTGGATACAGGGCACACAGTTTGAGAATCATGGCCTTAGACTAATCATGATCCATTATCTGGGCCTGGACATAGTGCTCCCAAGACAAGAAGCAGGCTTCTTTTAGAAAGAAAGGAGAATGGAAATTATTCAGGAAACTGACAATGTTTGCCTCACTCTGTCCCCACTAGACTAGGTACTCTTTTAGAATGGAGGCCGTGTCTGATTTTACACACTGTTTAATGTGTAACACAGTTCTTGGTCCTTAGAAGGAGCTCAGTATATATTTACTAAATGAATGAAGAAATGAAGACTCTATGGTTAATAATATACGTTCAATTCTATTAACCACAGAATGCCAGGTTATAGGAAATCTGTTGCCTATACAATAAGCTTCTGTGTGAATTCAAGGGCCTGGACTATGCCTTCCTCATTTCTTTCTGTTCGGTGCCCAGCAATTATTTGGCATATTATATATATATATATATTATTTGGTGATAGAAAAGTGTTGGCTGGATGAATGAGTGAATGTCTCAGTGAGGGCTAGTTCTATCACCAGACACCATTACAAAGGAGTTTCCTTACACTGATAATGAAAATGCTTATGAGTGAGGTCTCAATATAAATGCCCATGCTGACTGACAAGAAAGAAAAATAACCACTCCATCTTATCACTATGGATCTGAGGCTTCTGTTCCCACAGTCACTGCTAGAAAAACTGACAAAAAGCAAAAAACAGAACTTTTTTGAGATGTGAGGACTTTTCTATAATAGTTTACATTGTCAGCAGCTAAACCCTTTCAAAATTCAGGATCATTACATAAAGTCTAGAAAATGACTTTTTTTAGAAGAGCCACCAAACTTTGTAAGAATGGTAGATATTTGAGAAAAATTTGTCTTTTCCCTTTCTCTTGTCCCCTCAGCTCAAATTTATTTTTCTGTATCTCGTGTTTTTGCACAGGGGAAGCCATTCAAACTCTTGGCCCTCAGTTTCCCTGATTGTAAAGAGGGTAACTCTGACACTCCAGAGAAGAATGTGTATGTGCTAGCATGTTAGAGTTATGTCTGGATCTGAAAATTACCTATGGTTATTTGATTTATCTAGTAGGACGTTTAGGAAGTTATTTATGTATCGGTCTCTATCACTAAATCACCAGTATTTTGAAAGCAGAGTCTACGTCCTTTTCATTTTGGAATTCCTGGAGCACTACATGGAGCCCAGCAGAGTAGGGACCCAGGATATATTTGTTAAGTTAATAAACTATTATTGAGATTTTCCCAAAAGCATTAAGCACAGTGTGTTGTTCATAATAAATACTCAATGTGTGTATTTTTATCTTGAGAGAGCCAAAATCATCTTTACTTTAATTCCTTCAGTATTCCCGAAAACTAAAGGGAATCAGGATTTATTCTCCCTGTTTTGTAAATGGAAAAGTATAGTTGTCTTTAATGATGGATACCAAATCTTGAATTTGTGTACTATAAAAGAAATAAACTAGTTAATGTATTTTTAAAACATTCTCTGTTTTATTGAAGAATATTTGTTATATATATCTTTTTTTTTTTGGTTAATACTTTTTTCTACCAGTGTAATAAAAGCTTTCACTCAGCATTTACTGGATGCGTGTCGATGTCCAGGTGCCAGACTGATGTTGCAGTCAGTTTTACATTCCTAAATTTTTTGGTTTTTTGGTTTTTTGCTGAGGAACATTAGCCCTAAGCTAACATCTGTTGCCAATCTTCTTCGTTTTTTACTTGAGGAAGATTAGCCTTGAGCTCACATCTGTGCCAGTGTTTCTCTACTTTATATGTGAGTCGCTGCCCCAAAGTGGCTGACAAGTGGTGTAGGTCCATGCCTGGGATCCAAGCCCGCAAACCTGAGCTGCTGAAGTGGAATGTGCTGAATTTAACAACTATGCCAGGGGGCCAGCCCTGTAAATTTTGGTTTTTAAGTGCATTTTTGTTTCTGACCACAAAGTAATACATGCTCATTGCAAACAATTAAATTACTATAAAAGTATTTAACAAAAATGCCAGAGATAACTTCTGTTGATAGTTCAGAGTATATTTCTACAAGTTTTTCTATGGATTTATTTACATGTAATAATTTGTTACAATTTTTGGCTGCAGCCTTTTAAGTGAAAGTGAATCATACTGCACATACTATTTTGCAATTTCCTTTTTTTTTTCACTTAGTAGTGTATCTAAGTGTAGAACATCTTTCAACCAGAAAATATAAATTCTCCTTATTCTTAATTGCTGGGTCTTACTTTTAGGTGTTCGTAGTACCCTATACTCCACTTTGGAATTACTCGTCACATTTATAGTTTAAATTTTTACTTGTAAATTTGTAGGTCTTGTTCCTGTTTCCCTAAATAGATTGCAAATTCCACACCGAACATACACTGCCTGAAACATATACACATAACAGCAATAGATGCTATGAATAAATGAATGAATGAATGAGTGAATGATGGATTTCGATCCCAAGACTTTCTTTACAAAGCCTATGCAATTGCCGCATATTCATACTGCCTTACCTTTGTGGTTCTTTTATATGCTATAGGAATTTTCAAATTCTTGTTATTTATGATACATTATTTTCAGTTTTGTTTAGCATTTTTAGGTCAATGTGATGACAGAGAAATAAGCATTTTAGATATTCAAGAGTTTAGGAATAATAACTACATAGTGAGAAAAATAATCGTATTTTAAATCTTTTAAGTTATGGAGCTTACTAATTTTCAAAATTAAAGAGATGATAAGCATTCACAAAGCAGCTTTATTTCACTTTTCTGACATATTTCTTAGTCCATTCTCTTTCTACCCATTCAAGAAGAATAAGTTTCTAAACCAAAATAATTACATTAAATTAAAGGATGAATAGTAGAGACTACTAGTTATCCCACGGTAGATGTTTCCATGGTGGTAAGATCTCAGAGTTGTGACGATTGGCAATGGATGCTGGATTTCTAGCTTGCAACCAGGCATGGCCAATAGTATGCAAGTGGAAGTGTCTTGTGGCAGGTTTCATGAACATTCCTCAGGTGTGTGCCCCTTCACTCTTGTCCTCTGACCCTTTCTGTGAAACCGAAGACTTGCATGACAAAACATTAACGTGAATAGATCGCAGGGGTCCACTTGGTGGCATAGTGGTTAAGTTTGCACACTCCACTTCTGCAGCACAGGGTTCACGGGTTCAGGTCTGGGTCACAGACCTGCACACCACTCATCAAACCATGCTGTGGTGGCATCCCACATGCAAAATAGAGGAAGATTGGCACAGATGTTAGCTCAGGGACAATCTTCCTCACCAAAAAAAACCAGATGAATAGCTCCTGGGTTCCTGGCAATGTGGGGCACTGTGGCAGCCATGAACCACTTCCTGGACATTTTTTTGAGAAAAATAAACTTTCATCTTTATTAAACTGTTTCCGTCATTTGCTGCCAACCTAATCTTAGCTAATACAGATATTGAATCTGAAATTTCTAAGAAAGTTCTGTAATCTTGTTTACTTGCCACAAATAACTAGCTCCTACCAATAGCATTTTACCAAAGAAACCATATGAGGCGTTACTCCCTTTTTACAGATAAAGAAAATAAGGGCCGGAGAAGTTTCAATTCAGATTCTACGTCCAATGCTCTTCATAAGAGACTGCATTTACATGCTGACAAGTAAAAAGATGGAACACAAAGTCAAAAATAGCCTGCTTTTGTCCAGTTCTGTATTTGTTTCGAGATATTAATCTCATCTAATTCTCACAACCACTCTTAAAGTAGGTTAATAAAGGACAAAACCGAGACCCAGAAAGTGTCATCTGCACGAGGTAGCAAAACTAGACAGTGGACTAGTTTCCTGGGTTCCAGTTCTTTATGCTTTTTATCACATTGCTCACCAATTGTCGTACACCTCATCACAGGGTATATTATTTTACATTTTATTAACCAAGTCGGACAGTTTTTTCCATCTCCATTGTAGACTACAGGATGTCCTTTTCACGCCCACGTTTGCATGATTGAGAGAAGAACATGAAAACCAAAGAAGATTCTATTGTTTATTAAGTAAAGTAATGTTTCTCTCTCGCTCTGGGAAGGAGGAGATATTGGAAGAAAGGGTAGAGAAAGAATATATCTGAATTAGGGTGCTCTCTGGGTCCAAGGAAACAGTGGTATTAATTGTTACCTATACTCTTGACCCACCAGATGGATAATGATGTATCATTTCCAAACCTCAAAATCTCAGGCAGTCCATTCATTGACTGAAACAATGTAAGCCTAATTGAAAAAGCCACATGCAGAAAAAACCCAAGAGCTGATTTGAGTGTCCTCACTAGTTCAAGCTGAAATTTTTAGTGTGCAATTTACATTTGGGTTCATGTCCCACTGCACTCAAATTTCAGTATTATTCAGTTTCCTGAGGAACCCAAATATGGACAACTTTAGAAAACAATATTTTCCTCCACTTCCTCTGTAGTTGTTTAGGTTGCTGCTCTGTATTGCTTTTGCTGTAGCCTTAGATCATCAAAAGGATACTCTATATGTAAACGTATCCTGACCTTGACCTCTTCTCTAACCCACTTTAAAAAGAAACCATTTTGGGGCTCTCTGATAGTTTCTCTTTTAATTTGTCTGCTTTTCTTATTGTGTATTTTGTTCCCTTTTGCTTGTGTGGAATAGGGACTGAATGTTGATGACTGAAAGTTTGGATTTCTGCCAGGCATTTATTTTGGGGCAAGTTCTCAGTTTATTGGCACTTATATTTACCTACTGCCCTGTGCTACCCTCTCCTCCCCACAGTATGACATACACCCACTCTTTTCCTCCCATGTAGGGGGAAGGGTGGGAGTTCTTTTAAGAATCTCTGTAAATTTAAGTGTTTATAGAGGATTTCTGGGTAGACATAGATAAGGCCCTGGGAGCTTATTAAGGATAATAAAATTAGTTTCTCCACTATTTTTTCTAAAGGAAATATTCTGAAACCACTTCCTTGCATTTCCATCATTAAAGTTGTCTCTAACTTGAACTTTCCTTAATAGTCAATTCTTATGCAACTTCATTTTCCCGTACTGCAGCATGAAATATTTTACTTAAATGACTTTTCTTGGTATAAACATTTCATTTTAAGGAAATGGGACATGAAATTCACTGTACACCCCTGCTGTTTTTCTATATCCCAGTATTCATTTGAGAGTCCAATTCTTAGTGTTTTCACTTTCCTATTTCCCTGCCATGATAACCTGAGTAGGGTGAAGCTGTGAAGTGAAAGTAAGAAGTCCTGAGTGTTACTAGATAACTGTTGCCCAATCGATGGCCTCTACATTCCTTATTAGTAGCATGTATGTTTGATAACTAGTAGTTTGTGTGGGCTTGTCGAACTAAAGTCAGAGAAGCAATAATTAATTACTAGTAATTATGAGTGAAAGATTGCAAAGTAAGGGAGTCTCATCATTTAATTGGCATGGATTAAAGAAAAGGAAGAACAGTGTTTTTAAACCTTATCACATGATTACTTTAAAAAGACCAGTATCCTTTTTACTGACTATTATAAGATACTTTTTCAAAATGTACTTCCATAATTATAGTGATTTTTCAGCAATCCTAGGAAAGATAAAATAATGTCATAATTATTTTTATTTTATTTATTAAAAACAAAAAGTAAAGTACCCTCTTTTATAATTCCTTGATTCTTTCACTCCCTTGCAGATTCAATTTCAGTTCCACATTAGGCATAAAAATTCCTGCAATTATTTCATATTCTAATAGTTTCTGCCTTCTCTGAACTGTGATATATCTCTTAGATATCTCATGGCACTCATTCTAATCTTTCCTTATGTGCAATGTTGTTATTATTCTTTAGAATTTTTTTAAATGTGTTGCATCTTCTAAACTGAATTTTAATTTGCTGGAAAAAAAGGACTACGTAGTCTCATTTTCTCTCAAAGTTTTATCTGTTAACACAGAATAAATCTTAATAAATAAATCATAATTTAACTTGCCCTATAGTTCCTTGGTATTGGAATGTATGAACATAATTGCCAGGGCAACTCATGTTAGTCTGTGTAAGTAAATAAGAAACAGTTAATTCTGACCATTTTCTCAAAATTATATGCTATTATATGCTATTTCCATGAAAAAAGAACTTTGTCTTGATAAGTATACTGTTTGGTGTAATTCACTGTAAAAAAATCTTTGAGTTATGGGGAGGGAGGCAATAACAAAAGTTTTGCAATCATAATATTTTATATTTTACAAAGTTCTAGATTTTTCAAAAATGTTTTCATGTGCCTTTGGAGGTAGACACAAAACATACTTTAATATTACAACACATCATTTAATAGTGAGTGTTAGGTTTTACTTGAAATTCTTTGACAGTATACAATGATGGAAATATCAGAATCAAAGTGCCTGGGTTTGAATCCTGGCCTCACTACTTGCAAGCTGTGTGACCTTTGTCAAGTTACTTAACCTCTCTGTATCTCATTTTCCACGTATGTAAAATAGACATGATTATAATAATTGGTTGTAATAATTAAATGCATTAATACATATAAAACACTTAGAATTGTGCTTAGAACTTAATTAGCACTGAATAAGTGTCTGCTTTTATTACTATTTGGGAAAAAATTTCAATGTATTATGATTTCCAGTTGAATACAGACTATTACCACAAATTTTATGTAAAAAATGGATCAGCTATAGTTGGTAAAATAATTTTATTTCTCTAACTACAATGTCATAAACGTAAGTATAACCACAGTGTCTTAAACTTTTCTATAAACTATCCCTTACCACGTACACAGGACAGTCCTTTATTATTTGCTCAACAAATACATGATTATTGTTGATTAACTGTATAATTCAGTTTCTGTTACTGGATAAATATTTATTGGAACGTGTTCAAATTCAGTCTCTTTAAATTTGTTTTGCTTGTTCAACATCCTTGGCGAGCTTTTTTTTTTTTTTGTCAATTGAAACACACACAAAGGTAAATATATATATACCATCAAAAATATAGTTTAGAAAAGGCATAAAATCTCTCCAATGCCACTCCATTCCTCCCATAAGCATCCTTACAATGCCATTTTCCAGACGTTTGCTGCATATCCCCGTTGGTTTTTTATATACTATCTAAGCATACAAACATGTCCATATATATATGCTCACACAGTACTTTTTCCCCATAAAATTGGAATTATACCATTCATAATGGTCTGTGGTCTGTTATGTTTTTCCTTAATATATCACATGCATCTTACTATATTAATTCATATAGATTTATCCTCATTCTTTTTTTTTCATTTTTTTGGTGAAAATCTGGAAGCATGTAAAAACATGTACATTATATATAAATAAATAAATGCATAATGAACATCCATTCATCCACTACTCAGGTTAAGAAAAAGAACGTTGCCAGTGCATTGGAACTGTCTATCAATGCTCCCTTTTTAATGGCTGCAGTGGTTTTTCTGTCTATACTTTCATTCATTTAACTGTTCACTTATCAGTAGATTTTTAAGTTGTTAGTAAATTTTTGCTGTGACTAACAATGCTGTAATGACCGTCCTCTACTTTATTTTTACATTCTCATGGAACTGTGCCCACAGGATGGATTCCTCGAAGTGAGATTACTAGGTAATAGGATATGTACTTTTCAGTTTTTAATAGGAAAAACTACATTATCCTTCAAAAGTTTGTACAAATTTATACTGCCACCAACAATATAATAGAGAGCTCATTTCCCCACACCCTGTACCTATCCCACGGTTGTTGATATCAGTCTTTTTAATTTTTCTAATCTGATCTGAAAAAATATCATGTTTATTTTAACTTATATTTTTAGTTGGTGAAGTTCAGCATCCTTTCATGTTTATTAGGTATTTGTACTTCTTCGGTGAATTGCCTGTTCATACCCAAAACCCATTATTCTATTGATTTGTTCATGTTTTCATACTATTTTGAAGGAATGTTTTTATAAAATAGATACATAAATCCCTTCTTGGTTATGAGTCACCAGGTTTTCTCTTGGGTATGATTTTGAAGCTTTTTATGCGTCATTGAATGCATGAAGGCTTGGATGCCTTGAGGTTCAAGAAAGAATATTTAGTAAACCATTTTTCACACTTCCATTTTCTCACAGTATTTTAACCTCTCACAGCACAGGTTATTTAAAGAACGTGGATTGATCAGTCTCAAATTGCATTTGTCATTTGGTTTCCATGCCTCGATATGCACCTGCATATTAAGTCATTTGCACTTAATTCTTCTCATTCTCTTAGACAGAAGGTGTTAAATTGCTAAGATCTCTGTAGTCCTTGGAGACCGTTTTAGAGTTGTGTCCTAGTTTTCCAGAGGCAATTTATTATTGTACCAAATAAATCGCTATATAGAAGCTATGTATTCCTCAGTAAAGGGGCAATTATATTAGTTTAGCATTAAGAGTCAAGACTTCAATCACCTTTCTTAAAGGTTCTTATAGGGGCCAGCCCGTGGCTGAATGGTTTTGAGTTCCTGTGCTCTGCTTTGGCGGCCCAGGGGTTCACCAGTTGGGATCCTGGGCGCAGACCTAGCACCACTCATCAAGCCATGCTGAGGCGGCGTCCCACATAGCAGAACCAGAAGGACGTACAACTAGAATATACGACTATGTACTGGGGGGCTTTGGGGAGAAGAAAAGGAAAAATAAAAGAAGAAGATTGGCAACAGATGTTAGCTCAGGTGCCAATCGTTTTAAAAAAATTAAAAAAAAATAAATGTTCTTATATATACCTTTAATTGTCCCTTGGTATTTTATTTTCTAGATTTTTTTTTTTTTTTTTTTTTTGGTAAGAAAGAAATTTTGGGTATGGTAGAAAAGTGATAAAGATCCTAGAAAAATTGACAACTTATTAAAAACTAACTTGAACACTTTATAAATTGCTAATATAAATGAATAATTGCTTCTGTTAGAGCAACTATGCTTGACTGTATTCTTACAAAATACAAAAAAGGCCAAACACACACTTTTGCAAAAGGTATTAAAATTAGAACCATAGACAATTTTTTTTCCTTTTCCCTTTAAACGTCTGGGTTATATGTCTTTGAGAAGCAGGGAACATATTTTATTGTTAGCCTGTAGACAGAACAGATATTCTGTCATTTGAATTTTTAAAATTTACGTTTTCTAATTTGATTAAATTTTTTTGGTCCACTATCTATAGAAAGACTAACATATTTTGAGAAATAGGAAAATCTGTTCTATAATTTGAGACTATAATATGGCTCATGGTAATTTCTTTTTAATTGTCTTAATATATTTAATGTGTTTTTAATATGTTTAACATGTTAGAAAAGAAATTTTTTCTCTGTTTTTTTCCTCCTCTGCTAATTTTAATTCTCTGTTTTTTGTTTAGTTCATATGCATGAAATATCTAAATGTTGGCAGGAGTTTTTAGCTAGGCTCAGCTTTTAGTAAGCCAAAAGATTTTGAAAGAAGATGGGCATTCTTTAGCTTCCAAAATGTTGACTCTGGATTCAGCAGCTACCAAGTAATAATAGACTACCCACTGACTTAAAGGTCAGACTCACGGAATGATTAGAACATCGTGATTATGTGAAGAAAAAACATTGCATCATCTAGTGCCAAGTTTGAATTGGATTGTGTTCTGTGACCTACTTTCCAGACTGGTTTGGTCTCTATGGATAGAACATGCACCAGTATTCTCTGGACACTGTTAGTTATTCAAAATATGAACGTTTTAAAGAAGTCATATGTTGATGATTCTTACCTTCTTAGTAATATCATTAATGTGGCTGATTTGTCAACAACTATGTGATGTAAAGAACATTACAGTGTACAAAAACTAAGACAAACACTATTACTGGAAGCCCTGATGTAGGCAAAAATTATAAACTTCACTGATAGTTATACTGGTTATACAGGTCATGTTATTTTGTTTATATATGTGTTATTTTGTTAGTATATATATTTAAAATAACTTTATTATATATAATTCAAATACATAAAATTCATTCTTTTAACATGTACTATTCAGTGGTTTTTAGTATGTTCACCGAGTTGCACAACCATCACCAATATTTAATTTCAGAACATTTTCATCGCCCCAAAAAGAAACCTTGTACCATTAGCAGTCACTTCCCAAAGTTAGTTCTTTGGGATAAACCTCTCACTAGACTGACCAAGAAGAAAAGAGAAATGAAAATTATGAGAAAGAAAGGAAAATTATGGAATAAAACATGATTATCTCAGATGCAGAAAAAGCATTTGAAAAAATTTAACATCCTTTTATGGTTTAAAAAAAAAAAACTTTGCTAACTAGTAGAGAAAGGAAATTCACAAATCTGATGAGGGTCTCTATAAAGAAACAATTAGCCATTATACTTAATGGAGATACACTCAAAGCTTTATCTTTAAGACCTGGAATACGGCAAGGATGATCACCATCACCCTTTTTATTCAGCCTTGTTCTGGAAGCCTGAGTAAGTGCAGTAAGGAAAGAAAAAAAGTATACAGATTGGAGAGGAGTTAATAAAGTTGCCATTATTTGTGAATAATGATTGTGTTGAGCAAAATTTCAAAAGCATCTACAGATAAATTATTGGAAATAACAAGGCTGATAAATAGAAGATCAGTATTAGGCAACCAACTACCAATCTGAAATCTCAACTTAGTATCTGGGAGTCATCTCAAACTTAATAGGGCCCAAACTCTTGATTTCTTTCCTTCTAAAACTTGTCTCACCTCCATCCTAGTGCTGCCATTTTTGTCAGTGGCAAGACCACTTACCTAGTTACCCAAGCCAGAATTAAAGGGTGAGACTGCTTCTAGCCTCTGTACTTCCTTTGTGGAAATCAGAAAAAGTCACTCCTTGCGAGTGCAGGTAGCTCCATACCTGGGGACAGGACTTTGTGAGCTAAGTGTCTGCAAGATTTCAGCTCTCACGTGGCTTGTCAGCTAGGCACTCTTCTGCAGTGAACATCCCTCACAACTGTATGTGGCAGCCTAGCGCTGTTTATCTGTTCCATTGATCAATAGTTTGTATCAGTAAGTGATTACCATATTTTGACTAGTTGGTCTAGATTTGAATCTGCCTTGATCTTCCCCCTGTTTTCTCTTCTCCCCAAACTCAGTCATTTCAAAAATACTACTAAATCTATCTCCAAAAAATATCTTGAGACCACTCTCTTCTCCGGCTCTCCTCTCCTTCCACCTCTGTCTGAGCCACCATCATCTCCCACCCTGACCACTGTACAACACCCTCCTGGCTGGTCACTAGGCTTCTACTCTTGCTTCCTTCCAATTCATTCTCCACCTAGCAGGTGAAGTGATAATCGTGCAACATATGTCCAATAACGTCAATCTCCTGCTTAAATTCTTCATGATCTGACCCTGTGTGTTTCCAGCCTCATCTTGTGCCACTCACCTCTTTACTCACTCTCCTTTAGCCACACTAATCTTATTTCAGTTTAATTAATTTCCTGCCTTGGGCTTTTGCAAATGCTTGTTCCTCTTTTTCAAATAGTAGGAATAACTAGGACTTATTTCGCTCTTGATGTGTGCCAGGCACTGTTCTAACTAGCCCCCCACATATGCACACATTTAATTCTCACAACAGTAGTATGGAATAGGTACTATTGTGCTCTACATTTTACAGATGAGGAAACAAAGACACAGAAGGTTAAATAAATTGCCCAAAGTCCAACAACGGGTGATAATGAAACCAGCATGAGCTTCTCCACACTGTATAGCAGCCTCCTCTCATCCTCTAGGTCTTAGCATATTAGCCTCATCCTTGGGAGGCCTTCTGTGGTCACTGTATCTAAGGTAAGTCTCATGATGTGTCACCATCTCAGCTGCATAGTGTGCTTCATAGTGCATACTATGACTTACTGTTTTATCTTAATCTTTTTTTCCCCATGTATCTCTCACTAGAAGGTAAACTCCATAAGGACAGGAACTTATTATTACAAGCATCGATATGCTAAATGCTGTAAAATGCAAAATGATGGAAGAGAAAACACTTTCAACATCTAACACCTTGCTTTGCACGCAATAACCACTCAAGAAATGTTACCAAATTAATAAGAATAATATCCCTTTCCTATTTAGATACTTAAGTGCAGAAAAATGTCTTTTACAATTTAAAACTAAATGAAAAAAAAACTACTGAAATTACTCCTCAGTCAACTTAGGTTTTACAAAAAACTCCTACCTATGCTCAACTTACTATAAGGATCATATAACCAGACAGACAGGAAGGGATCTGTCTAGCTGTGAATTAAAAATAAGCTAAAACAGAGTCCTTTTTTCAAAAGAACTCACTGTTGAGATCTTTTCTGATTCTGGGCTACATTCAAAGGCTTTAGTAGTAATCATTACTTTATTTCAATCAGGGATTTAGTTAGGAAATAAATATCTAGTATTTTCTTTTTGGTTGAATGACTTAATTTATTTTAATGCTCAGCCAGGTTTCTTATCAAAAGTGGCAGAAACTAATTGGCTAATTGAAGCAAAGGGAATTTATTGAGAGGAGGTCAGGCTCACAGAACCATCAAGGAGCCTGGAGCATGGAAGCCTTAAAAATAGGCAGGAACCAAAGGTCACTAGTGTCAGAAAGTCAGAAGCAGTCCCACAGTTACTGCTTTGTCACTGGATGGCCTGAGCAGGTCGCCACCGCAATACTGCCGCTGTGCCCCTGTCCTTGCATGGCTCATGAAATAGAAAATCCCCTGAGAAAGCATCTGATTAACCTAGTTCGTGTGCTAGACTGCCCAAGTCTTAATTCTCATGTTTCACTACACACTGTTAATTCCCCAGAAGGAAGATGGCAATGTGAATGCTGGGAAGCCAAAAAGAAGAATGTCTTTTGCAGTCATATAGGGAAAAGTAGAAATGTATGTTTCCACATTTTCTTTTTTTTTGGATTTTAGAATTTTGTTAAAGGCATAGATTTTATGCAAACATAGAGATCAGAACATTATTAGTCTTCCTTTAGCCAAACACTCTTATTTTGACTTAGGCATTAAACAAGAAAAGAAAGTGCATGTTCTCATTGAAGGGCAAAATATATGATCAATGTTTGTAAATAAGTCATGAATGACACCGGTTTGTCAGAATCAAAAGCCAAGAACGCTCCACAATTTTGGCAGAAATAGAGAAGGACATTTCATTCAGGTCATGATCCAACCATATTTTCAACTAGCTGTTGTCCTCTTCATATTGTTTTCCATGTCCATGAGTTTAATTTTGGACATACTGAATTTGAACTCAAGCTCAACATGTCCAAAAACAAACTCATCTCTTCCAGACCTGCTACTTTTCCTTCTTTCCCAATCATGATAAAGGCACCACTAGCCAATCTAGCCACCCAGTCCAGAGACCCAAGATTCATATATGACTATCCTATGTTTCACACTTGAAGTCATATCACCAAACTCTGTCAACTCTTCCTTCAAATTGCTTTTCAAACGTATGCCTTTCTTTCCATTCTCCCTAGTGTCTGGGTTCAAATTCATGACATCTGTATTTCTCACCATCTAATTTATCTTCTAGTTTTGCTTAGTTTAAGTCCCGTAGGCTATCAAGTTTAGGTCATTGACGCAATTCCAGTCATATATCCTACAGCTTCTTCCCATCTTACCTGAATTCTGAATATATCCTGCTTTTCATGTACCTCAAGTTTTAATATGCTATTTTTAATTGGTTAATCTTTCTACCTGCTTCAATCACTCTTGTCCTCCTAGTTTGCCTGCTAAACTTATACTCCAGCCTTCCAGACTCTGTTTCATTGAATTTTTCCTCAAGACCTTCCCATCCCAGCCATCACCATCCCCAAGTAGACTCAGGCATGTCCTTTGAGCTCCCATAGCACTTGTACATACTTCCCTACACTGTTTACCTACTCTCGTTATTTGTTCATGTCTGTTTTTCCTTTTGGACTGGGAGCTCCTTGAATGCAGGGACTGGGGCTCATTCACAGTTGTGTTTTCTCCCCTACTGCATTCGTTTATTGCCTGGTATACCGTAGGTAACAAAACATGTTTGTTTAATAAACGAATGGAACGTGCTTCACTGAATGAAACCCATAGATGAAGATGAGACCATAGGAAACTCCAGACCAAGCTGAGAGAGTGCCTATGCATCCTGACCTGTCACACCTGTTACCCCAGCCACGTGGCTGTACCCAAAGGGGAGGAACTTCAGGAAAGTAGCCCTCATCACATCTGAAGTTCTAGGCCCTCTTCTCTTGATCGCCACAATTTTTTTTACCTTATTGCATATACCTAGAATCCAAACTGCCTTCAGCTCTAGGACTTGCCTCAAAGACCTAATAATGGTTTTGGTCCATTCACTTGTGAATCTCAGAGTTCATCCTTACAGAGTTTGTTCTGTCTTCCTCTGCTATTCCAAGTGACTACTTCCCTACTTTAGCCTTTGACCCCTGGACCTTGCCTCAGTGTTGGCCCTCATGGTTCACATTGCTTTTGGGGTCAGGCCTAAAGTTAGAGAGGGCTATTCAAAGCAACACCAAAATGAATACTGGCCTAATTTTAAGAAAAAAAATGAAAAATAGAATCATAGGAGACAGTCCAGAATACAACCCTGACAATTTTGTCTGCACATATCTGTGTTTAAAGCCACTTTTCACAGCCTTGTGTACACATACCACATGTATGCACACATGCATGCATTCTCGCATTCATTTATTCCTTTGGGCACTTACTGAACTCAATCACTATGCTAGGCTCTGGGATATAAAGATTTTAGAACAAGGACATTTTCCCTACTCTTCAGGTTGCTCATAATCTGGGAAGGAGCTATAGTTCCATGAATGATAATTATAAAATAATAAAATAAATGTGTCAGTAGAAATACGCACAGGTTCAGGGGTTCGCCTGGTGGCGTAGTAATTGAGTTTGCGTGCTCTGCTTCAGCAGCCCAGGGTTCGCGGGTTCAGACCCTGGGCGCAGACCTACGTACTGCTGGTCACCATGCTGTAGTGGCATCCCACATACAAAGTAGAGGAAGATTGGCACAGATGTTAGCTCAGGGCCAATCTTCCTGTCCAAGAAAAAAAGAAAGAAAGAAATATGCACAGGTTCAATAGTAACAGAGGGGAGGGTGGTACAGGCTTAAAGATGACATCTAGTGCCTGACAAAAGCCAAAAACGTTAAATGTTTTATGCAAGTCTTTTCATAACCTGCCCTACTCTATCTTTTCCGACCTTATTTCTTGATACAATTATACACTGGAAACTCCAACCATATGTGAGACTACCACAGAAGATGTACACCGGGAATTTTAGACAGTTTTTATTTCAGGGGGACATTGTCTTATAGTTAAATGCACACCAAAAGAGCTGTGGCTACAGCTTGTACTTTCTATTAAGTCTTATAATTCACGGTTGTACAGTAGGATCATTTTATTTGGGGAAGGAAATTTGATAGAATGACTTTGTGTTAAATGTAGTTAACATTCTACCAGCACTCTGTATAATTCTAAATGGTAAATAATCTAAATTTAGCTTCACAGATAATCTTAAAATCATGTATGGTTAGATTTAGAACAAATGTTTTGCTTTCCTGATCTACCATCTCCCCTGGGACGTATCCATATAGGTTTGCCCTTTTTCAGGTTATCAACATTTAAAAATTAAAATTAACATGTTTATTTTCTAACCACGTGACAATGTTGATAGGTTTCTGATGGATTGTAAGGAAGGAAATTGTCTAGGGACTAAAATTTGTCTTGCATAATTCCCAAATGAATAACCAAATAGTTGTTTAAATGGCTGTTTCCATTGTGCTCATGTGTGTGTGCCTATGTGTGTGTAGTCAAGATGTGAACAACTTGCAGGGAAATTGTCAAACTCCTATACCAAAGAGGTCTACGGTACCTGCAATAGCAGCGTTCTCAAGTAGTGTTTTAGAATCGACCTTTGGGTGGAGTTATATTACTGCCAACGGATTTAGTTGTTGTGGTTTGTTCTAACACTTGCTGTCACTTTGAACAATTAAGGTGTTTGATCCAACGTTAGAAGACTGCATTTCATGAGAACCAAGACAACATCTCTAGCTGTCTGGGCCAGCAGTGTGCGTCACACCACAGACAGCCTGCCCAGCCACTTGTTTCCGGTTCCTGTTTTTGTCTGAAAAATGACAAATTTTGGAATTAAAAATTAGTTGTAAAGGACCCCAAATGTGATTCTTTGTAACCAAATGTAAGTGTAAACAAAATTATACTTGATTTTGAACTCAAATACGAAAATGTATACAGCATTAATTCCTTTTAAAAAGAAATTTAAATATGTTCGATGAAATAGCAGTTACTGTTTTTCAAGTCGTCAACACTAGCTAAGCACTCTTCTCTGGACTGGTAACCCTCAGCTATCTTTCATGCCTCTTTTTTCACTCCCTGATTCTTAAATTATATTTGTGCTTAGAGCATTTCTTAGGTTCCTGTCTTTTGCTGTTCTTTCCCTTCTCCGTACTCTCACTTGACAATCTTATTTTTTTCCACAGCTTTCTTTTTTAACCCTAAAAGAACTTAAAAAAGCAGAAGTAATGAATGTCCATGGTAACAGTACAAAGAATACAGTGGACTATCCAGTGAAAGATTAGCTGTCTTCCCTTCCTCCCATATATTTTTTCTGTATATGTATGTGTGTCTGTGTTTGTGTTTACATATATGTTTATAAAATATATTCATGCATATGTGTATTTACATTTATATTTTGTTACAAAAGTTGGATCATATTAAATATTGTTCTATAACTTGTATTTTTTCTTGATAACAAATCATGAATTTTTTTCCTACTCATTGCATGTGGAGCCATTCAATCCCTTAAAAGGCTGCATAGTATTCCATACTTCTGAACTCCTTATGGACATCTCCACATGGTTATCCCATCAGCTGATCTAACTCAACAAACAAAAGCCCAAAGTTATAATTTTCGTTCTAAATTGTTGCATATGTCTAAACTGTATTCCATATTGTGGTTAATAGTGTCCCCATCCTCTCACATGTGTAACTTGAATACTAGTGCTAACATTTCCACTAAGTCGTAGACATAAATTTCACTGCCTGTTAGAAACGTTCCTGTGAGTGTAGCTCAGATGCTTCAGGCTCTGCATTTCCCAAACTGAATGTTCATTTGGTGGCACCACTCTCAACCTAGTGATTCAAGCTGAAAAGCTGGACATCAGCTATTTCACATCCCATGTCACGAAATTTGTTCAATTGTATCACCTAAACATCTCTTGAGTTTTGTTCTCTCTCTTCTTTGTCTATAATCACTGTCTTAAAGTAGGATTTTGTTCTTTCATCTGACTTGTAATAGTCTCTTTACTATTACCATCCTCTCCTCACTCCCCTCCTCGTCTGCTCTGACCCTTCCATTGGCCAAGCTTTCATCAACATGCTTCTCATCTGCCCTTTTCTAAAGGTAGATCTACCTGCTGCTATGCAGCTTAAAAGCTTTCACTGCCTATCATTCACTCACAGAATAAAATTCCTGCTCCTTAGCTTGCAATGCAAGGACTTTATCCCCTACTCAGCTCTCCAATCTCATTTCCCATTAGTTCCCAGTTCCCTCTTGCAATTTATGCTTTTGCAATGCCAAACTACCTACACCAAAAATACTTACACACACACGCACACAGACTAGAAAAGTTTTTTGAGACCTCTATATACTAACAAATGTTAATTCCTCTGTGTGAGATGACCTCCTGCACCTCCTAACCCTGAAAACGTCTATTTATTCTTCTAAGCCCTACTCAACCAGCTTTTCTTCAATGGAGTCTTCCTTTGCTCTCCCCAGACAAAATAAATTCTTTCTTTCTTTACTATTTGTGAACTTTGCATGCACATAATTGCATATATATATATGCAATATTATTGCATATTATTTTATTTATCTATATTATTATTTATCTATTTACTTAACTGTCACCCCTAGTTCTTTAATAGCAAGACCCAGATTTTAACTCGCATTTGTATATTTAACATCTACCACACTTCTGGCACATAGTAAGTACTCAGTAAATTTTTATCGGGGTAAATTAAGTAATGATTTTATTCCTTTGTCTCCTTCACCATCGACATCCAAACAGTTCACATCTCTTTACGATGCTACCTCATCAATTATAGTGTCTCTCATTTCTTTTCATCCCCACCACCATAGTAAGAGCTCATTCCCTTTCATCCATCCATTCAGCGGCACTTGTTAAATATGTGTGGCTTGGGGATTATAAAGTTGTGGAAAACATAGGGTCTGGCCTGGAGGAGCCCATGACAACTTACTGTGGGGACAGACAGACAAGCAAGTGATTCACCACCGGTTTTTTGGCCCATAATTTTCTCCTAATCTGATGTTCCCTTCATAGTACCCTCAGAGTACTTTTCATAGCTCTGATCGTATTACTTTTTTGCTTAAAAACCTGTAGCTTTCTATTTATTGTAGAATCAAGATTCACCATTTAGACTGGCATTCAGGACTCTATGCCTTTTACATCCTGCTCCATCCCTCCTTTTTCCTACTACTATCTGGTCCTGCCCATTTGTCAAAGATTAATTCAAATGATATCTTTTCCATGAAGTCTTTCTAGGATCCTTCCAGGAATAATTAGCACACCACTTATGTTTTCATTGCAACATTAACGTGTATCCTTCTTTGTGTTATAGTTATTTATGTTGACATCTATTCCATTATTAGAGTGGGGCAGCAATAAGATTTAGGAGGTTTTTTTCTTTTTTAGCTTCACAATATGAATATTACCAGAAATATAGTGGGCTTTTGAATATGAAGTTCATTCATTATTCCATCTAAAGATTATTCACTCTTCCTATTTACATAGTTCTCCATGATATTTCTGTCTATGAGTTTATACAATCAAATACTGTGATGGTAAAATTTATATTTTACAAAGTATATGACTATTTAATAAAATAACTTCACACCAAATTCAACTAATTCTCTAGAAACGGTGTTATTGCCTAGAACCACAGTGAAATTACATAGCAACAAACCTTCATTAATGAATAATAATTATTGTAGTGTGGTAATCTCAAAGGCAAAATAGTATTACAATAAAGTGTATGTATCGCACTTGCCAAAATGAATTAATATTGCTTACTCTTTTGATTATAAGATCAAAGATTTTTTAATCACGTCTTTGCACATTTTGCATGTAATCTGCTGAATTCAGTTGTAAGTGATAACAAACCTATCATTTATGTAAATACTCAGAAGCTTGACAGTAATGAAGCTTGGATTAGCTGTTACGGAGGAATGAGGAGAGTAAATATTTAATCTCACATGCTTGCAGGGGAGGATAATTCTTTTTTTCCAGTTGAGAGGCCTTTACTGATGCAAACGTGACTTATGTTGCGTTTAGATCTTTACTTGATACATTGGTCTTGAGGACAGATTACGAGAAAGAGCTACTGTGAAGCTTAAGTAGAAACAGGGAGAGCTAAGGCAGAATTGTGTGATAAAGATGAGTTTTCCATGCTTATTATAAATAAAATTAAATATTATTCATCCAGATACACCACATTTTTTACTATTAGAAATTAAATTTTCTTTCAAGATATGTATTTTATTGAAGTTTCCTTCTATTTCTATTTTATTGAGAGGCAATTTAGCTGTTGTAGGGAAAAGAACATGAACTTTAGAGTCTGACTATCCTCAACTTTAATTCTAGTTCTGCCACTTACTAACATTGCAACTTTGGGCAAGGGACTTATATTCTCTTAACTCCAGCTCCCTCATTTAAAGGCTTAAAGGATTGTTGTGAGGATTAGATAAAATATATAAACCATCTGGCACAACACTTGGCATTTAAGAGGTCATCACTAAGTGGCAATCACTGGTATCATCAGTATCATCATCATCATCATCACTGGGCTGTGTTCCTTAGACTTTTATCTTTTTTGTTATTGTGAACTGAAGAATGGAAAAGCCTAGGTTTATAATCTGAATTTTTATGTGTGGCTTCGCCTGTGTAATCAACCTTTTAGTGCTTTGTAATTTGTTTCTGTATCTAGTACCTATCTATCTCATGGAAGATTGTCATGATTATGTAGATAACAACATTCCCAAGGTCATTTTAGTTATCTGCCAGTTTATAAATGTAGTTTATGTGGTGTAAAGTATAGCGGTATGTGAAGCAGGAAGTCCAAGTACCCTTTCCTGTTCATCTGTAGTCCCACTCCTCAGGGAGAATTCCTTTTTATATATCTTTTCAAACCATATCTGTGCATACATAAATATTTTTAACCCAAGTAAGATCATAACATATTATATTATTTCTGAATCCTGCCCTTCTTTCCCCATCCAAAATATGTTCTGGATATTTCACCAGGTTGATGTTTATATCTCTACTCTATCCTCTTGTAAAAAAACTTTTTATTTTGAAAATAATTTCAAATTTACAGAAAAGTTGCAAGAATAAAACATAATACAAAGAACGTTCATATCCTCTTTACCCAGACTTATCTGTTGTTAACACTTTACCCTATGCTCTTTGTAATTCTCTCTCTCTCTATTATAAACATAAATTTTGTTGGTAAGTTACCTCATGGCTTTTACCCTCATATTATTGAATGTGTATTTTCTGAAGAATAAGTATATGCTCTTGCAGGAACAGAATACGGTTATCCACTACAGTAAAGTTAACCTTGATACTTTAATCCACCACTTGTATTCCAATTTTGTCAACTGGTCCAGTAATAATTTTTTAATAGCACCTTTCCCTCTGTACTACAGAATCCAGTCTAGGGTCAGACATTGTATTTAATTGTCATGTTTCTTTAGCCTCCTTTAATCTGGAACTTTTCTATAGCTTTTCTTTGTCTTTTATGACATTGACATTTTTAAGATTTTTTATTTTTTTCCTTTTTCTCTGCAAAGCCCCCCAGTACATAGATGTATATTCTTCGTTGTGGGTCCTTCTAGTTGTGGCATGTGGGACGCTGCCTCGGTGTGGTTTGATGGGCAGTACCATGTCTGTGCCAAGGATTCGAACCAACGAAACACTGGGCCGCCTGCAGCGGAGCGCGCAAACTTAACCACTCGGCCACGGGGCCAGCCCCGACATTTTTAAAGAATGCAACTTTCCTCCCTCTTTATATAGAATTCCCTCATTTACATAGTTTATTTCATAGAATTATATTTCATGCTTCAAAGGCCTTCCTTACCCCTTGATTAAATATAAAAATATTCAAGTATGTTTTCTTAGTCTCTTAAGAGTTCATTTTTTAAAATCTTTGGTACATCAACTGATGAATAGATAAAATTTGGTATATTCATACAATAGAATATTATTCAGCCATAAAAAGGAATGAAGTACTGATACATGCTGTAACACAATACACAGCACAATACGGGATGAAACTTGAAAATTTTTTGCTAAGTGAAAGAAGCTGGACACAAAAGGTCATATATTATATGATTCCGTTTATATGAAATGTCCAGAATAGGCAAATCCATAGAGACAGAAAGCAGATTAGTGATTGCCAGTGGCTAGAGGGAGGGGAGTAACTGCTCAATAGGTACAGAGTTTCCTTTTGGGGTGATAAAGACATTCTGGAACTAGATGGTGGCAATGGTTATATAACATACGAATTGTGTACTTTAAAATGGTAAATTTTGTTTTACGTGGATTTTATCATAATGTATAAAAAAGATCTTTGCTCCATTTAGAGTTGGTTTAAGAAATTAGGTAGGAATCAGCTTCAGGGTTTTTTTCCCAACTGGCTAGCCAGTCACCGCAGTATCTAAGTGATTAATCTATTTTGATTTCGAATGCCTCTTTTCATCATGTTCTGTATTCTTATGTAAATTTGAGCCTTTTTCTGGACTTTCTGTTCTGACCCAGAGTTTCATCTGCCTCCCCCATACCAGTACCATACTGTTTTATGTAATGTAGCTTTACTTTATGCTTTGATATTTTGTAGGGCCAGTTCTCTCCTCGATTCTTCACTTCTAGAACTCTCCCTTTACAGAATTTTCCTGGAAATTCTTGTACGTTTATTATATAAGATAAACATTATAGTCTTTATTCAAGTTCTTTGTTAAAGGTGTTAGAATTTTTTAATATACTTTATTTTTTAGAGCAGTTTTAGCTTCACAGCAAAATTGAGCAAAAAGTAGAGAAGTGCCATGTACTCCATGACCCTCCCACACACACAACCTTCTCGCCATCTGCCACCAGAGTGGTACATTTGTTACGATGGATAAACCACCACTGACACATCATCACCTAAGTCCATAGTTTACATTAGAGTTCACTCTTGTACATTCTATGGTTTTTGACAAATGTATAATAACACATACACATCATTATAGTATCTTATGAAATAGTTTCACTGCCCTAAAAATCCTTCGTGCTCTGCCTGTTCATCACTCCCTTCCCCTAATCCCTGACAACCACTGATCTTTTTACTGTCTCTATTTTTTTACCTTTTCCACAATGTCATGTTGTTGAAGTAATACAGTATGTAGCCTTTTCAGATTGGCTTCTTTCACTTGGTGATATGCATTTAAGGTTCCTCCATGTCTTTTCATGGCTTAATAGCTTGTTTCCTTTTAGTGCTGAATAATATTCTGTTGCCTAGATGTACCACAGTTTATCCATACACTTACTGAAGGACATCTTGGCTGCTTCCAAGTTTTAACAATTATGAATAAAGCTGCCATAAACATCTGTGTGCAGGCTTTTGTGTGGACCTAAGTTTTCACCTCCTTTGGGTATATACCAAGGAGTACGATTGCTGGATTGTACGGTAAGAATATGTTTAGTTTTGTAAGAAACTGCTACCGTCTTCCAAAGTGTCGTCTTACATTCCCACCAGCAGTGAATGAGAGCTCCTATTGCTTCACATCCTGACTACATTTGGTGTTGTCAGTGTTTTGGATTTTGGCCATTCTGATAGATGTTTAGTGAACTGTTAGAATTTTGATTGCAAAGTTTCTCATCTAATTGGGGATTAACTCTCCATTATTCAAATCTTCTTTTATGTCTTTCAGTGGAGATTTATAATTTTTTCATGTAAGTCTTGCATATTTTTGTGAAATATATTTCTATTTATTTATATATGTATGCTATTATCTATGACGCAATTTCCTTTACATTTTCTGAATTATTTTTTGTGTCTGACAGCTATTGACTTTTATATATTTCTTTTGTACTGATTACCCTATTGAACTCCAATTATAGATGACATGATATAATAATCATTTTATTCCTTCTGTCCAACCTAATACTTCTTACCTATGCGTGAGTTCTTGAGAACTTCTCACTCCACACGCTCTTCTTTCATACCTCTGGCATGAATTCAGCTCTCTCCTTTTTAGTTGTGATCTTCAAATCTATTTCTGCATTCCAGACTTCTCTCCTGAACTTGAGACTCATGTATTTATTCATTCAACAAATATTATTGAGCCCTTACTGTGTACTAGACACTGTTCCAGATATATCTCCTGGGATAATAAAACAATTAATTCCTAACAAAAAAACTTCTACTTATAAGAGAATAACAGTGCTATTTTTTTATTATAACGTTTAAGTTTTGAAAGATAATTCACTTGATTACAAGGAACTTAGAGTCCCTCAAATAGTTTATATTTGTAAAATTATGCCCAAACTAAATTTAGCCAACATCCTGCAATTTGTTTTGATGCCCCTACTGCTCATTTGATTCTGGAAACCTCTTTTTACATGTTTCAATTTCAAATTTGTGGTAAAAACTCTGAAATGTAATGTTGTTTTATCAAAAGGATTTATGATGCTAACTGTCATGAAGATTTAAATCAGTGATCCCAAATAAATGTGATAAATCACTTACTTGCATGATTGACCAGGCAGATTTTAGTTGAGGATTAAAATTTATTTTTTATATTTTTCCACTGGCTTGCTTTGATGATTCATCAAAAGTCAGATGATTAGCTCAACTGCGTACCTTTATCAGCATATTATTGAACTAGTAGCATTACTGAGAAAAAAACCCCAAGAGTTTAGGAAGTGAGAAGTCATCTAAGAAGGTTCAGAAAATAGAAAGACAAGTTGTGTACAAGCTACTTTGGTTATTCTGCAAGGAGAGAAAGTCAGAAGACTGAGGTTTGGGTTCCAGATCTGTAAGGGTTAGTTATATGATTTGGGGGAAGTTACAGCTCTTTTCTACAGCTATAGGATGAGATTAAGTGTACTTGCTCCTCTACTTCAGAGAATAAATAAGATAATATGTGAAACCCTTAGAATCTCCTTGTTATTTGCAGAATGTTATGAAAGATCACCTGGTGAAATCAGAGGTTATAAAGAAAATACTCTATTAAAAAGGGTAATTATTAATATAATGCATTTTAACATATACCCTAATGATAAATGCTAAAGCAGGGAAAATCATCTTGACTATCAGTTATATCTTTATAACAAATATGCTAAGGGCACATGGAATTTTCTAACGTCAGATCCTTTGGAGACAATGTCAAATGATGTGGAAGATATAAATCGCAATATATTTAAACCTAGTCCTAGCTACTGTACACTTAGAAGGATTTCTTTTCCAAACAAAGAAAGAAATTTAATTTTTTGATATTTAAAATTTGGGATAACTACGTGTTACACTTAGCAAACGTAAAATTTTCTATTCCAATGTAACTCAGCAGAGATAAAAAGTAAAAAGAGTCTGAAAGCAAAATATTTGCTGTCAGTGGATGTAAAGTGTGTCAGGGTTTTTGCTTTACATTCAAAATGAAAAAAAAAATCAAAATACTGTCACAAAGAGAAAATGTTTAAAGTACAAAAAACATTAATAATGACCAAGCTAACCTGTTATGTATTGACTGTCTCTATCAGTGAAATGGGAGAATGGAACACATACTATTTTCATCATAAAAACTGCTTAATAAAAAATGGGACACATGACATTCACAGAAGAAAAACTTTCTTTTTCTGGTCTCAACATCACTAACATCATCTTTCCTAAAAAAAATAATAAATAAAATACGCAACACATTGGACTGAAATGAGTTTTCCATTGTTTTTCTCCCACAACTGAATAGACAAACAAAAGGCTGTGATCCAACTAGGATGTCTCCTTAAAAACACTTATTTTGTGTTCCTTAAAATGCTTTTGTCCAAGGAAGACTCTTGATTATGGTGTTGATTGACTAAAGGAAGGCCTTGATTGTGTTTATAAACAAAAGCAACATGTGTAAGTTCAAGGTGCAATGCAAAAATTAAGCAAAAATGTGCTGCCTTCTAAGAGCAAGGCACTGGAAAGTGTAGGACCTTTAGTCAGAAAAAACGTGTTGATTAAGCACCCATCAGATGCTTAACACTGTACATAAACATTTTTTAAATGAAAAAAAGGAAAATCTACAGCTTAGTATAATCAACTTATTCCTATTTCTTAGTTCACATAAAATTCTCCTATAGTATTTTCCTTCCTTACTAAAAATTTTCAAATACCACCAAGTATTAGTAAATATAGCCTAAAATACTGTGTTTTCTTAAAATTATGAACGTTTTCTTTGTAACATTTACTAAAAACTATTCTGAGTTGTTAGGAAAAAAACAATGAATCTTTATTGCTTCTTAAAATGGTTTCAGGAAAATAAACTCTTGGAAGTTCCTTTACTGTCTTTTTCTTTTCAGATGAAGTACATCCTGTCTGAGGCAGAATTACTAACAAACTAAAAGCAAGAGCTTCAGGGTAACTGAATTTAAAAGTATTTTAGATTAAAAAAAAGGTGGTTCTGACCATATCAGGTGATAAGCTTTAGTATAATGATAGAAAAAAACCCTTCAAGGTGGTGTGGTAAACCACAATAGTTTTTAAAATACCAGTTGAACAGAAAGTTGTGGCTCAAGCTAGTGGTCAGTGTGTGAGGAATTAGAAAAGCTTAGAGTTTCAATAAACCAAATCTTAGAATTGATGACTACAGCTATTTCTCTCTACGTGGTAACTTAATTTGCAGAATTTTACAGTTATATGATGAAAAGGGTGTACTTTATGATCATTTTAAAGAAATTGTAAACATAAATATTATACTTTGGCAGGAGGAGTAGGGAACTTAAATTGAATAAGGTTTGGTCCCCTTTGATGCTATTCTCCTAAAAATGAGACAACCAAGGGACCGTCGTTATCAAGGAGGTCCAGAGCAGTTTCTCTGTAGCATGGAGTAGCTGCTGTTCACTCACTTGCTTCTAGGCCTCAACCTTTCACTGACTTATTAGAGTAAAGCTTCTCCCATTAGTGGAAGAAGTAACAAGAGCAGTTCTGCATTTTCTTTGTGATTAACTTATTATCAACCAACCAGTAACAAAGAAGTATATTTATGGTCACCCCTGGAGAGGCAAATAGAGCAATGGCAACTTCAGGTAGAGAAAAGCTGTGTACTAGAAAAGGGGGTAGAGTAGAATGGTGCCGCCATTTCTTAACCACACTAGAAACTTGGTTGGCAGTCATGCTTCACTCTTCTTATTGACTCCCCACATTCAGATATTCACCCGTCTGCAAATATTCCTATTCAGTATTTCCTGAATGTGTCCACGTCTTTCTTTCCTCTGTTTCCCCCGCATAGATTAGGCCGCCATTCTATCTCACCTGGAATTCGTAACAGCCTCCTGGCTGCCACCACTCTTGCCTCATCCAGGCCATTCTCCATGTGACACTAACGTGACCTTTTGAAACTGCAGATCTCCCTTGTGTAAAACTCTTCAATAATTTCCCATGGCTGTCAGGATAAAGTCCACACTTCCTTGTGTGGCTTATAAGGCCCTTCATGATCTGAACCTCTTTCCCCAACAAATACATCTGCAGCTTCACCTCTTTACTCTCTGAATCACTGAAATTTCAATTTCCTAAACAAGTAATGTTCTTACTTCTGGAAATTTACACATTCCCTGCATGATCTGACTCCTGCTTGTCTCCCCTGCATCATCTCATACCACTGTCCCCTCACTCCACATTGGTCCTGAATGCCCCAAGGATGTTCTATCTCAGGACTGCTTGTGTTTTCTCTAGATTGAACGCCCCTTTCCAGTTATAAAGTATGTCCATGTGACTCCACCATGTTACACTTAACAGCTATATGGGAAACTGAAATGAGGGAGAGTACATATATACTTTGAGCATGTCTTGAAAGACAGATTCAAAAGTTTGAAGTTCTAAGAAACCATGGTAGAAAACTAATATACAGATCATTGAAAATGAAACAACAGAGTGACTCTTCTTGAACAACACTGGGGAAACTAAGAGACTGGGACAGAATCTGGCTAAGTCCTTCAGGTAGTGCTAGTAGTTGTGAGACAGTTCCAAATGATGAATTGCTTATCCTGCACTATAATGAATAGCTCATGGTCCCTGAGCTATGGATGTTTCCAGACCAGGGGAAGCAGAGATATGCTCAACCAACTAGGAGTTCTGTACGGTAACAGCCACTGCTTATTGAGCTTCTACTCTGTGTCACTTTCCCCTGCATTATCTGCAGATCGGTATTTCTCACCACATATTGTGTATCACTACTTGGGTGTCCCACAGGCACCTCAGACTCCACCTATCTAGAACAGCAGTTGC
This sequence comes from Equus asinus, assembly GCF_041296235.1. Classification (NCBI taxonomy): domain Eukaryota; kingdom Metazoa; phylum Chordata; class Mammalia; order Perissodactyla; family Equidae; genus Equus; species Equus asinus. The sequence continues at coordinate 35,493,699 of NC_091805.1, forward strand.
CATCTCTCTTACAAAACCTGCTGCTCTTCCAATGTTCTCCCTCCCAGTTAATGGTGCGGCCGTCCACTGAGATACCCAAGTAGGAGACCTGGACGTGCCTTTATACGTTAGAGACTTACCATCCATGCATCCTGTCACCTCTCTTGTTGATTCTACTTTCATAATTTCTGAATAATACTCAAATCCATTTACTTCTCTTCATCCTCACTGCCTCTACTTCGATGAAGGCTACACGTGTCCACTCCTTCCAATCTTACCTCGCCCTCAGTCATTCTCCCTACTGCAGCAGGAGAGATATTTCCAAAGTTCAAATCTAATTATGTTACTTCTTCTGTTTAAGACCCTATAGCGATTCTCCATTGCTCTCAGGATAAAGCACTTGGTGAATATTTGTTGAAAGAATTATCTTCTCAAATCTTCAGAATAACATTAGGTTGGACATGATTATTCCATTTTTCAGGTACAGGAATGAAGGCTTAAGCAAGGAACTTACCCCATAGTCAAATAGTCAGGTTGGTCTGACTCCTGAGGCTGTGCTGTTTCTGTGTTACACTGCCTATCCTTTCTATTAGAAGATGGTCTTTTCATGTAGATAGTGAAGAAAGTCTGCTGGTTACTTGGTGGGTTTCTGCCAGTCATGCACAGGTAAGCTATCTCTGGTTGCCATAACATTGTAGTATTTGCTCTACAGAATTATCTTGCACTGCAGTGAAAGTGTGATTAACCAGAAACTTCAATTAAGCAGATTTTACTTTAAGAGCAAGTAGAGAAAAAACATTGTAAACTTTTAGGCAAAATAGCCATATTACCAAAAACAAGTTGATAGGAATTTTTAAGTGAAGTTTCCAAGATATAACTTGGAACACATTGAACCCTGCTGTCTCTACTTGTTCTGTAGCATGTATAATGACCATCAAATAGAGCTTTTGCCCAGAACACTACCTGGTACACAGTAGATGTTCAGTAAATATTTGTCAAATGAATTAATAAGGGGAAAGGTAAAGCCCTTAGCATTCTAAGATCCAAAATCATTTACTTATGGATGTCATATTCTTCCTACTAAGGAAAGATACTAAACTCGTATATTTTAGCTAGGTTTTCTGCTACACAGATCAAAGAAAAAAGTTTTCTTATTCTCATTAAATTAGAAAATTCATTCAATCAGAGCAACTTATTTCCCAAATATACTGGTAAAAAACACATATGTTTCTAGTTTTTTAAAGTTTCTACCAAAGCTTAACATATATATATTCATTTCTATTGGTTTTCAACTCTGAGTTTATCTGTATTGAGAAAGAAGATTGACACAGTTAGTTGAAATGAAAGTTTTGGATTTATTTGCAGATTTTAAATATCAGAGTTATCCCACTCTAATATTTCAGATTCCCTCCTGGTCATCTTTTACCTCTCTTCATGGCTTTATGCTGTGGAATTACCTAACATGATAATTTTAACCAAGGTTAACCTAGGATCATACTTGTCATTTCAAAACAAAAGGAAAATATACTGATTTTCTGAGTGAAATGTTCAACAGATAATTCTTGATTAGTCAGGAAAAAATACCATTCAAATTGCATACATCACATACTATAACTCTAGGTATTTATTTTTATAGTAAAAAAATTGCATTTCAAATATAGTCTTCAATGTTTTAGTACATAAATTCTAATATGAAGAATTTAAAGATGTACAACTTATCGCTTCTTTTTTTTCTTTATTAAACAAGATCTTTATTTGTATTACTGGTTATGATGTTTCATCTATTTTCAAGTCATGCTGTAAGTAGGACCAGAAAATAGGAGGGAAACCATGTTTGAGTTTCCATTGCAATGAAATTGTGATTTGGTTATGATACATTGGCAGTTTGTACCATTACTAGTTCTATACTCTGTGTTTATGAATGTAGGTCTCATATCTCACTGCTTCTGAGGAAGTTTGTATGGGAAATCTATTGTATCACCAATACCAAGGTTTCTGATGGAAATTAATTCCATCTCGAGGCCTGGATGAAATTATTTTAGGACTAAGAGCTCAGATTCTTTAATAAAAATCTGTTTTCAACCATGGCATAATATTGGCAAATTTGGAAAATCCAGGGGTAGAGGTGGTAATTGGATCAATATTAGATTTTAAAGGCTACAGATTTTTCAGAACCCTTTTTTGACAGGACACCGTCTTCTAAGGAATATTATCACGACTGTTTTGGACATTGGGACAATGTCATACTTCTTTCTGTTTGGGGACCCTTCTGTTCTCTGATTTTTGCATCACATGTAAGGCAGCCACAATTAATCTGGCAGAGAAGCACCCCTTCACGACAGCTTTTAAAAGAGGAGGAAGTGCTGCTATGCAAATTCGCTTACTCTCTGTGCCTGGTGGCACTTTGTGCAGGACAATCTGCCCAGTGCTGCTTTCCTTTCTGGGTCTCTGAAGTTGGGCTTCCTTCCTGCAGTAAAGTGGGGTGGGAATCTCCCTGAAACCACTCTATTTTCCTGCCTTGTTTTTTTCACTCCTAGTGAGATATGCAATAGATCAAACTCATTCTTTTTGTTGACTGTTAAGCTTCACCTACCCATGCATCTGACTTCAATGGGTCTTTCGCAATCTTCAAATGAATTGTACACGAAATGTCTAGCAGCTGTCTGTAACAGGTAACAGCAAAGTGCAAGGTCATAGAGCAGTGTGATCAGCCCTTCCCTTCTGAAGCTGCAGTCTGCTCCTTGGAGGGTCCCCTGCGTTCTCAACTGCCAGAGTTCAAGGAAATCTACCGTATTTTGATTTCAGTAGGAAAAAAAATGGTTTAAAGTTCAAAGTACCCATGTAATCATTTATGGAAAAAAGAAATCTCTAAACCTCTGTTTTAGAGAGGAAAGGAGGAAAGAGGTAGGAAATCCCCTCAACAGTTTTGTTTAGGAAAAAAAAAATCACACCTATGCTACCTCCATGGTGACAAGTAAAAATAATAATGCAAGAGAAGAACTTGATAGACATCTTTTTAGATTATTAATGTTCACAGCATCTAGTACAAGAACACTGAACATAACCTACTTGATTTATACTCACTACTGCATATTTAAATGACTTTCACACACCGTGCTGCTTCTTCTCAGGTGGTTTAGTGGTTATTGTGGATCACGAACCCCACCCTTTTGATCAGATAAAGCTAAAAAATGATGATGAAGGGAGAAAAAAAAACCCCTCATATTCAGAAGCCAGTGTTTATAAAGACAGAAGACATCAATATCTAAAATGGAAATCTATTTATCAGACTTTTTAGTAAGTTTGTAGCAACATTTTAAACAATACCATGGCTTTTTACCTTTCATTGGACTGGTCTAAAATCTTCTGAAGCTTCTGAGTACAAGACTTAACTGATTTTTATCATGCTTACGTTTGAGTTTTTAAAACAACATGAGCTTCAGGTAAATTATTTTGTCAGTTATTTTGCACACACCAATAAGACCTCCCTTGGGCAGTGAACAGTCTACATAAAGATATGTGGTGGTCCTCCAAATCCTCTGCTCCTTGTTCTAACCCAGTGGATACCCTCAGGCTCTTGCTGTATGGAAATTCTGAAGCTATCGCTGGCACCACGTCTTTTGGTTCTGTCTTTGAGTCCTCTCTTCTGTCTTTACCTCCAGTGTCACAAGACAAGTCTTTATAGCCATTTCCCTATACTATTCTAGAAAAACTTCTAACTGACCTGATTGCCCTGTCTAATCTCTATGTTGCTGCTAGAATTATCTTTTTAAATGCAGCACTGAGAATCTCACTCTTCTGCTTAGAACCTTCAGTGGTTCATACCTCACTAGAATGGGTTACCAGTATGACAAGATATTGATCACTACAGCCTTTGGGGTACCTGGGTGGAAGGAAGTAGTCAGTATCCTACTTCATTGCCTCTAACCTCAAGCAGCTTCTTCAGGTGACTCCAGAGTACTATTCAAATATTAACATTTTTTATTTGGGCCTCTGCTTAGATTTGGAAGCACTGCTTTAAAAGAAGGATTCCTAACTGAGATAGGACAACCTTTGGGAGAGCAATATATGGGCTTCAGGATACTTGTGATCTTCCATGAATTTCTGGGAGTGAGTCATCAAAAATAGTCTATTCTCAAAGAGGACTGTACCCTCTCAAAAGGTTAAAAACCACAGCTCCATAAAATATATTGGCCTTAACAATCTGTTCTATACTATCTTTACAACCTCAGCAACAGCCATTCCTTCCCATTTACCTTTCATGCCAGCCACAGCAGACTACTTGGCATTCTTACAACCTGCTGAGGTTCTTCAGCTCCCATCCTTCTGCAGCTTCGTCTCCTTTGCTTCCTACTTCTTACCTTATACTTCAGCAATGATGAATTGTTTGAAACTCTCTGAAAGGCACTTTCAAGGTTCAGTGCTCTGTCACACACTATCTTCAGCATGGAATGGCCTCACATCTGCCTGATGAACTCCTCCACATCCATCAAGACCCAACTTAAACCCCACTCCTATGTGAACCTCCCCTCATTCCTTCTAGATGAATTCATTGCTCTTGCTTTTATGTTGCCAATTTCCTTCATATTAATACTTGCATTATTGCACTTATTTCAGTTTATTCTAATTATTTCCAAATATTTTTCTCCCCACTAGACTGTGCTACTTGAAAGCAAGGTCCAAATTTACTCATCTTTGTATGCCCAGCATTTTGCTCTTAGTTGGTGCTTAATACGTGTTTGATGGATGACTGTACTTCCTTCCTCATCCTCGTCTGTGAAACTCTAACTTAAGCCTTGAAGATATGGTTAAAATGTCCCCTCTGAAAAACCTCTTGCCTCCCCCAGGTGAAGAGGAACTCTGTCCTGTAGGACATCTAGTAGTTCATACACAAGTCTACTGTATCAATTGTGCCCGTCCTTTACCTTGCTCAGGTGTAAGAACCGAGAGCCTTCAGTTTGCAGGCTCAGCTCTGCTCAGTTCCTTGGCTTAATCTTTACCAACGGAGCAACCAGCAATGGTTTCAGACCTATCTGTAAATCTATTACCCACCACCACCAACAACAACTTCTATTTGTTTAAAGTCTTAATATGTTTACTTTCCAGCCCTCTCTCTCTGGAAACTGGACCTGTATATCCACCTATCTGGGAAAACTTTTCCAAATGGGAGAATTTCATAGGAATCATAACATTGTATCTTTCTGCCTCTTGATATTCCTACCCCAACTTAGAGATCAGTGCTCAGCCAGAGACAGCCTAATATTTCAGCTTCTCTTTGAACTACTTCTCACTCTGTTAAGGAAGACTGAACCTCCAGCCAGTTTAGTTTTCCTAACCATTGTCAGTTGGGTCTGTTTTGTGCTTTGTCCCATTCCCAACAAGTCTGGAGCAAATTGTCCAGTGAGAATATTTGATAATACCTAAAACTTAGCACAATGACTTCCCCAGAGTAGATACTCAATGTGAGTGAATAGACAAATGGACATCAAGTTAAAAAAAAATATATATATATATATATAGGAATATAGCAATAGGAAGTAGCAGAGACTGTGGTGAACACCCCATCTACAGAGGACAACTATTCCTTGGCTCCAGCCATTTCTTGACACGTGAGAACATGGGCCCAAGGTTAACAGATCTTCTACTTTTTCAAGAGAAGCTAGACATCCAGATTTTTGTGAACTTTTTGATATTGTGGCAAGAAGGAGCGTGGTTCATGCCCAGTGTGATGCCCCTGTGCAGGATAAAACAGATTATCATATAGGTAAGTCAGACATTTGCAAGGGGGAAAAATATAGCCTAACTTTCTCCCTATGGTTTTCTGTGCTAGTTGAGCATCAATATTTCTGGAAAGAAGGGGCAACATCAAAAGTTCCTATACAAGAGTTATCCATGATGGAAACCAGTTGGGTTCTTTTGATTCTTGGCCACTGTTCTCTTCAGCCTATCATACACTATTGTTAGAATAAGAAGATCCAGGAATCCAAAGCCTGGAGGCATCAGTAGTCTGGGACAGATGATTTGGATCATGTTGACTGAAGAATAACTGTGTCCTACTAAGGAGATCATTAGGGTGATTCCCTCACTGTCTTCTGCTAATGGCTTACAAGAAAGAAGACCTGGCAAAATATTGGCCCAATAAATATTTGTTGAACGCATGAATGAGTGAATGAACAAATTTATTGTTCTATGCTTATGGAAATTTTTAGAAAAAGGTTCAGTGTCTTTTAATTGCAAATGTCCTTTAATTCAGTATCATGAGGATATTCAATAAATATATGGTGACTAGAGGTTTTATTTCAAATTACTTGAGAAAACTTCTCTTTTTAGTACATCACTTTGTATCAATTTGAGTTAAAAGTGAACTATTCATAATTTTTGCTCCTCAAGGGACACTATCAAGAGAGTGAAAAGGCAAACCACAGGATAAGAGAAAATATTTGCAAATCATATATCTGATAAGGGATCAATATCCAGAACATATAAAGGACTCTTACAATTCACTACCAACAAAAACAAAACAGGTCAATTTATGGCCAAAGGACTTGAATAGACATTTCCCCAGAGAAAATGTATAAATGGTCAATGAACACATGAAAAGATGCTCAACATCACTAATTATTAGGGAAATGCAAATCAGAACCATGAGATACCACTTCACACCCATTAGGATGGCTATTATTAAAACAAACAAACAAAATAACAAGTGTTGACAAAGAGGTGAAGAAACGAAACCCTGTGCAATGCTAGTGGGAATATAATATATGGTGCCACTGCTATAGAAAACAGTATGGTGGTTCATCAAAAAATTAAACATAAAATTATATGATTCAGCAATTCCAATTCTACATATCCAAAAGAATTGAAAGCAGAACAAATATTTGTACACCTATGTTCATAGCAGCACTGCTCACAATAGCCAAAAGATGGAAACGGCCTACATGCTAAATGTCATTTGATGGATGAATAGATACTCAAAACGTCACATAATTATATATATATGTATATCCTCATTTCTGGTTTACATAGGATTTTTGGTCAGGCGTCTTTGTGTCTTTACCCCTGTTCCTCCTAAATCAGTTGTTCTACTCTCTGTGCATATGTACACATAAGAATGTGTGTATGCTGGTGTGTCTGTGTGTGCACATGCATGTATGAAGGCACTAAGATGGATAGCTCAAACACTGAAATAGCTAGGGCAAGTTAATATTGATATTCATCTCTGCAATCTAACGATTTGTCTTTAGAGAGTCCTGTTGCTCCAAGGATACTTTGTTCTATCTCTAGATGTTTTTATTTTTACTTTTGTTTACATTTTTAATGATATTGAGCATTTTTTCTTAGGTTTATTGGCCAGTTGCATTTGTTCTTTTTTTAATTTTTGTTTTTATTGAGGTATAATTGACACATAACATTCTATTAGTTTCAGGGTACAACTCGATTCAATATTTGTATATATTGTGAAATGATCACCACAATAAGCCTAGTTAACATCTGTCACCATACATAGTTACAAACTTTTATCTTGTGATGAGGACTTTTAAGATCTTCTCTCAGCATTTTTCAAGTATGCAATACAGTAGTATTAACTATAGTTACCATGCTGTATGTTACATTCCCATGACTTATTCATTTTATAACTAGAAGTTTGTACTTTTTGACCCCTTCACCCATTTTGCTCACCTCCCACCCCCCACCTCTGACAACTATCAATCTATTCTCTGTCTCTCTGAGCTCAGTTTTTGTTTTGTTTTGTTTTTAGATTCCATGTATAAGTGAGATTGTATGGTATTTTTCTTTGTCTGATTTATTTCACTTAGCATAAAGCCCTCAAGGCCCGTCCTTGTTGTTACAAATGGCAAGATTTTCTTCTTTTTTATGGCTGAAAAACGTTCTATTGTATATATATATATACATATTATATATATACACATTTTCTTTATCCATTCATCCATTAATGGACATCTAGGTTATTTTCATATTTTGGCTATTGTAAATAATGCTTCAGTGAACATGGGGGTGCATATATCTTTTTCAGTTAGTATTTTCATTTTCTTTGGCTAAATATCCAGAAGTGGAATTGTTGGATTATATGGGAATTCTTTTTTTTTTTTTTTTTTTTTTGAGGAAGATTAGCCCTCAGCTAACTACTGCCAGTTCTCCTCTTTTTGCTGAGGAAGCCTGGCCCTGAGCTAACATCCGTGCCCATCTTCCTCTACTTTATATGTGGGACGCCTACCACAGCGTGGCATGCCAAGCGCTGCCATGTCCGCACCCGGGATCCGAACCAGCGAACTCCGGACCGCTGAGAAGCGCAAGGTGCGAACTTAACCGCTGCGGCACCGGGCCGGCCCCATGGGAATTCTATTTTTTGTTTTTTGAGGAACCTCCATACTGTTTTTCATAGGGGCTGCACCAATTTACATTCTCACCAACAGTGCACAAGTATTCCCTTTTCTACACATCCTCGCCAACTCTTGTTATTTCTTGTCTTTTTGATAATAGCCATTCTAATATGTATGAGGTGATATCTCAGTGTGGTTTTGATTTGCATTTCCCTGATCATTAGTGATGTTGAACATCTTTTTCATGTACCTTTTGGTCATCTGTATGTCTTCTTTGTAAAAATGTCTATTCAGATCTTCTGCCCATTTTTTAAACCAGATTGTTTGTTTCTTTGCTATTGAGTTGCATGAGTTCTTTATATATTTTGTATATTAACCCCTTAACAGATATACGATTTGCAAATATTTTCTCTCATTCAGTAGGTTGCCTTTTCATTTTGTTGATGGCTTCCTTTGCTGTGCAGAAGATTTTTGGTTTGATTTAGTCCCACTTGTTTATTTTTTGCTTTTGCTTTTGGAGTCAGATCCAAAAAATCTTTGCCAACACTGACATCAAGTTGCTTGCCGCCTATGTTTTTAAATATCTTTTAAATACTGGTGTCATGTGGCAATTCCCATGGCAGAGGCATTGCCTATTGAGAGTTGTTCATCAGAAGAAAAGTAATGCTTCTAACTTTCAGAAGAATATGAGGAAAAAAGCATAATGTCCACCTCTCTTTTTCAACTCCATTGCCATTACTCCACTGAAGTCCCATATAACTTCATGCCTTGACTATTATGTGAGTTTTCTTTTTCTACTTTTGCCTCTTATCTCATTCAATGTTTATTGCACTATTCTACCATGTCAATTTTCTAAAATATCACCTTTTTTAGTAAATGACTTTACTTCCTATTTCACAAAGGCCGTATCAAGCATGAATGCTCTTAACTTCCTGCCCCTCCCCCACTTCCACAAACATTATCTGCATATGCTGTAGATATGCATATGCTTGCCTCTTTTCCTTGTTCCAAAAGGAGAGGTTTCAAGCCCTATCCTAATCCAGCCACCTGTGCTCTGTATCTCATTCCCTCCCACCTCCTCCAGGACCTGGGATCATTAGCTGTCATTTTTCTTTCCTGTGCCTTTAGCCTCTTCCTCTCCTTTAGCTGTTTCTTTTGCCTATAAACAGGCTCAATTCTTTCGCAGCTTAAAAACAAAAAAAGTGCATTGCTCAAGCTGCCACTCTGAATTTCTTCTACTCACTTTCAAGCTTCTTGAAAGATTGTGCTCTATTCACTTTGTCCACTTTCTTCCCACCCTTCCAAGTGCCTGTCCCCACCTCTCTACTAAAACTGCTCTATGAATGTTACCTGTGGCCACGTAGGTGCTAAATCCAGCAGGCAGTTTTTGTTATTTACTTGTCCAGTCTGTCTGCAGCTTTGACACTTTAGGCCAGAATATTTCTTTGCTTGGTTTCCGTGGAACGATTTCTCCTAATACTATAATCATTTCTTGTTACTTTTCCTCTGCCCACCCTCAGCTACTGGTATGTGCCACTGATCTGTTCTTTGCAGTCCCTTCCCAGCCTACACATTGACGAGGTCTCCAGACTGATGGCATCACCATAAGCTGAAAACTCCAAAATCTCTCCCAGCTTTCTCCTGTTTACTAGACTCAGTTGCATACTGACCATGTCCTCTTGGATGTGCAGCACATTTTATTATAATTTCCTTTCCCCAGAGCAGTCCCTCTCACCCCTGTTTGCTACATCTTGCTAAATAGCACTACCATCTATCAATTGCTCATGTCAGACACTGGAAAAGATTCTATGTTCTTCCCTTTTCTATATACCTAATCCAGTTAGGCACGAAGTCCTGTGCATTTTACTAAAGAATCTCTTTGAGCCTCTTTCCCTTATTCATCTATCCTGCCTGACTCTTTAGCTATTTGACTAATAGTTCTTTAAATATTCAGTCACTCAAGTAAGATGACACTATATTAATAATCCTATAAAAATATTCTTTGCTATAAAACTGTCAGTGGTAAGTTCCAAATCTTTTGTAAAAACATCTAGAAATTTAGGCCAGAGACTTTATTTTATTAAAAATTAGAATAAGTGGGGCCAGCCTGGTAGCATAGTGGTTGGGTTTGTGTGCTGTGCTTCAGTGGCCTGGGATTTGCAGGTTTGGATCCCGGGCACAGACCTAGCACCACTTGTTAAGCCACACGATGGCAGCGTCCCACATGAAAAAATAAAAATAGAGAGAGGAAGATTGGCACAGATGTTAGCTCAGTCTTCCTCAAGCAGAAAGAAGAAGATTGGCAACAGATGTCAGCTCAGAGCCAATCTTCCTCATACTTGCACACAAAAAATAGAATATAATGATGAAATACCACTTCACATCCACTAATATGGCTATTATTTAAAAAAAAAACAGAAAAACATGTGTTGGCAAAACTGAAAAAAAATTAGAACCCATGTGCACTATTGGTGGGAATGTAAAATGGTACAACTGCTTTGAAAAATATTATGACAGTTCCTCAAAAACTTAAACATAGAATTACCATGTGACCCAGCAATTCCATTTCTAGGCATATATCCAAAAGAATTGAAAGCAGAAACTAGAACAAATATTTGTACACCCATGTTTGTAGCAACACTATTCACAATAGCGAAAAAGTGGAAACAACCTAAATGTCCATTGACAAATGAATGGATATTCAAAATGTGGTGTATATATATACAACGGAATATTGTTGAGCCTTAAAAAGAATTAAATTCTGACACATGGGACAACATGGGTAAACCTTGAAGACATCATGCTAAGTGAAATAAGCCAGACACAAAAGGACAAATATTGCATGATTCTACTTATGTGAGGTATCTACAGTGATCCAATTTACAGAGACAGAAAGTAGAATGGTGATTGCCAGCAGCTGGGAGAAGGGGATAATAAGAAATTATTATTTAACAGGTACAGAGTTTCAATATGGGATGATGAAAAAGTTCTGGAGAGAGACAGTGGTGATAGTTGCCCAGTAATGTGAATGTACTTCATGTGACTGAACTGTACATTTAAAAATGGTTAAAATAGTAAATTTCATTATACATATTTTACCACTGTCTTGTTTAACTAAAGCTGCCAGAATAAAAATATCATAGACTGGGTCACTTAAACAATAAGCATTTATTTCTGACAGTTCTAGAGGCTGAGACATCCAAGATCAAGGTGTCAGCAGATTTGGTGTCTGGTGAGGGCTCACTTGCGGGCTTGTAGACAGCTGCCTTGTTGTATCCTCACATGGCTGAAAGAAAGATCATCTCACTCCTTTCTCTTCTTATAAGGGGACTAATCCCATTCAGGAGGGCTTCTTCCTCTTGACCTAATTACCTCCCAAAGGCTCCACCTGCAAATACCACCACATTGGGTCTTTAGGCTTCAATATGTGGATTTGGGGGGACACAAACATTCAGTCTCTGGCAACCAGTTAAAAAAGTAGAGTATATTTATCAGATTTTTCAAAATTTTCATTCTTGAGACATTTTTCTTTAGAGTTCCAGGAAGATATACTTTGTCCTCAGTGATACAAGGGGGTGTGAACTAACTGAAGCGAGTGATCTCTTGCCAGAAGGGTATCAGGGACTGAGTCTAAGCGACAATCAGAGATGTCAAAGGGCACTCTGAAACTCCTGGGTGAAAAGAAATAGAAAACGTCTGTAGATGTGAGGGTGACTGCCCTGCAGTGTCTGTCCCTCCAGTGACTGCAGAGAACCCTGCCTCTCTCCTCTGTATCCCTCCAGCAGCCCAGCAGGACAGTGTGTTTCCCCGCTGGAACAGGACCCCTCCTACTTCTGTTAAAGCAAACATTCATACAATGCACTCCAAAACAAAATAGAACCATAGTTAGGCTAGAAAAAAGGTTTAAAAATACATGCATTTTTGGAGAAATTATGAAGCAATCAGAAAGCTGAACAAAAGAGAAAAGCAAGTCAAGATCAGAACAAAGCCTTTGGGAGTTCTAACAGGAAAATATGTGTATCATTGTTAAGTGCCAAAGTAAATACAGCACACAAACCCAAAACTGCTTGTCTGTGTGGTTTCCATAGTGTCGATATATATGCAAAGTTGGCTTGACTGCACCAAGAGCCATTAAAGGTCGTGGAAGTAAAAACAAAAATCAGACTGTCTGTGTGAACCTTTGGCAAGCAAATGCCAGGTTTCCTTGACATTTTCTCAGTTCTAGAGAAGTGAGCAAGAGGTGGCAGTAATGTTCTTTCTTTTCCTCTCTCTGAGTCTCTCTGTCTCTGTCTCTCTAACTCTCTTTCTCATGAATTAAAGCATTATTTTCTTTGAGCCCCAGGAAATAGAATTCAAATTTACAGTGAAAGATCACCAAGAAAGAGACGACCTGCTCCTTTTAATGCATATTTATTTTCATACATAATTGCACCATAGTTGCAATGAGAGCTATTTTCTTTAAGACTGACCTGCTTTTCAGGAAAAAATAGGCACTGTCTTCAAATTTTCCTCCTCCTTGTCAAATCAAAATAGCTTCAGGTAAATAACTAACATAGGAATACCTGCTGTAGCAACATAGAAACGGGATGACAGGAATAGCACATCGCACATTTTTCTTCGGTTGTACTGTAGCTTTTGAGCACAAATGAGGAGGCTACTGAAACATTAGGTGGATATGGATGACAAATTACATTAGTAGAAAAAGTAGCTACACTCAGTGGATGAATTTGCCTTGCATTTAGAAGTTTAAATAGCAGGTGTGTACTGGGAACAGTTATTTGTTTTTGGTTTTTTTTTTTTTTTTTTTTGAGTGCAGAAGTGTGGAATCAGCGAGTTAATTCTGCAAGCATTTATTGAACGATTACTATATGCCGGGCACTCTGCTAGGTACACTTGCGAGTTATTTGAAGCTCACATCTGTTGAGTAACTTCCCCAAGGTCTCTCTGCTAATAAATAACAGAACACAGGCCTTTGTAATTCTAAAGTCCACGCTTTTAACTCCTATTCCATGTTACCTCTCAATTACATCTGTTAAAAGGGCAAGGCTCTTTGTTATAGGTCCCTATGTCTGGACTTCTCCCTCACACCTCTCAGCCCCTATGCCTTGGAACAGTTCCCACCTCATCAGTCCTTTCTTATGAAACAAGACAGTCAATAGGGCTTATTACCTGACTCTAAGTTCCACGTACCCGCTGTTGCTGCTACTGTGACCACAACTGCTACAGTTCCTAGTACTGCATCTATGACAATACTAATAATGACAATGATAACCCATCATATTCAGTGAGTGTTTTCTACACGACTGGAGCTCTGCTAAGGACTTTGTAAGATTTATTTCATTTAACGCTTCCAATGGTGGTTGAAGGTGTATGCTCTGGAATAGACTCCTCTGGGGTTAGATCCTAGTCCCTTTATTCATTAGTTTTGTGATCATGGGAAGTTATTTAGCTTTCTTGACTCTTGATTTCCTCATCTGTAAAATGGAAATAGTAAGAGCATCTATCTAAGAGCGTTGGGAAAATGAAGTAACACAATTTAGAGAAATAGTGTGCCTAATAAATATTGGCTACCAATTATTAGTATTAATACAAAAGTCATTAATAGTTTTATCCAACTGTAAAATCCGTGCCATGTTCATACAGCCCAGCTATGAAGGCTTTGGCCTTGGTTTCCCTTTTTTTTTTTTTATTCCAGTTCCCTGCCTGGAACTGAAACTCTATTTTGAGGCCCAATCCAATTGGCTGGATCTTTAGCACTCTGTGCTCTGTTCCTGGGAACTGGATCTTGTCTCCTATCAACTGCTGGCTGGGATATTATGTATCACTTGCTTCCAATGGAGCCAGGATGCTCAAATCTGATTTTTACTATCTCTGTTGTTGCCATGTCACAGGAAGATTAGGCCCCTTGGCTGTGTCTTGCATCAGGTTCCAGTTCAACATGCTCCTTGGTTAACTCCCATTTGAACTTCTGAGTGGTTCCCCTGTCTTGCCCAGTCTTACTTTTGCCCTTCCCTGCTAGCTGTCTTTGAAATCATAGTACACCTTCAGCTCAAACCCACTTAAGATACAGCATGTAGTATTATAGTTTAGAGGATACAAAGATGAAAATACATAATGCTGCCCTAAAAGAACTTATAATCTTTATAAAACAGAAAAATATATAAGACAAGCTTATACATCCCCTCAGCTTCCATAGCCCTTGCCTGCCTTGCATTCCAGGCCATTGGCTACTCCTCAAAAGCTTCTATGGTATACCTACTGTATGCTTCACATGGATTCTGCTGCTTAGAACCAACTAATTCCTTGTCTAAGAATACTGGCCCTCCACTTTGGTTATGACTGTGTAGCCAGGTAACCAGCCATATGCCCAGAGTCTCTCGGTGCCTCTGACATTTATGGGCTCGGATGAAACACCTCACCTCAGGGTATGCTATTAGGCTTCCTGATGAGTCAGATATTACATCCAGAAGTACAGGAGAATTAACTCCCTGTCAGGTCAATCTGAGCCAATGGAAACTAGGAGACCAGAGGGAGCCAAAGAGATCAGTTCTCTCTCCTCACTCCCTCCCATCCATTCTCAGGCAGTTTCCCAGTGTGGCTGAGCAGATGAACCTTGCAAGAGATGGTCTCAGTCTCTCCATGGCTTATTATGAAGCAGTGGCCAGCATGGTAACCTTGTGCTACATCTCATCCTTCCCACATTCACCTTCCTTTTCTCTCACTCTCACTGCCCTGGAATTGCACCTCCCATACAAAGCTTAATCGCTTAATCCATGCCTCAGGCTGTTTTTTGGGGAATTCAGGCTAAAATAAATATGAATAGAACTATGACTCATATTCTGGTAAGCTCTCTAGTAGAGTTTCTTCCAGAAGAGGAAGAAAAGATTAATTTAATTGGACCTTGAATAATACCAGGAATGGTTAATATTTATTGACTACTTGCTAAGTGCCAGTCATTGTTCTATGAGATTTACATGTATTATGATTTTCCTTATTTTACATGTGCATAAGCCAAAATGGAGCAACGTTATATAACTTAATGTCATACAGCCTACTAGAAGAAGAGTCAGAATTCAAATCCTAAAGTCCATGCTCTTAGTCACTATACTTCGAACAATTTTATGAAAAATGCAGTGAGGGGAGTGGGTCAAGATGAATGGGCTCCAGGGCTCCAAAATTGGAGACTCTTGAGCCAGAGAATGAAAGGAGAGACATTAGGCCTGGAGAGAAGAGAAGACATGGGATCAGGAGAGGATTCTTACATAACCTGGTATTGTTTCTGATCATTTTTCTTCACACAAACCTCTCTCACCACAACTTCCCCCTCCCCCAACACACACAGCACCCTAATATTACTAAAATCTTTTTACCTTTAAGCTTAGCACCTAGCCTAGTATTCCCCATCCACTAACTCTGTTTTGCCTCAAAGAAAAAAAAAATCACTTTAACAGTTGGTAAATCCTTTCATTCCATAATTAGAGATAAGGAGTTTAAAAATACAAATATGTGAATCAGTTTTAGCTGTAAATGATGACACCAAACTCCATCCTATTTTGATGGAGGAGGAGAGTTAGAGGCCAAAAAAAAGCACTGGGCCCTTGGAAGGGGACAGAGCAGGCTGGAGGCAGGGAAGATGACCTTATCCAATTATACAATTTATCTGAGGTTCTGCACTGTTCATTTTCATCTGAAAACAAGCAAAGAAAAGCTGGGATAGCAGTCCTGTGGAGACTTACACAAACAAATTATAACGAAAACTATGATCAGATAATAAGCTTAAGCAGAGATCTAGCCCATGATAGAATATTTATTAAAAAAACAGGCGGAATTCTATATGGAACGTCAACTGTATTAGATAAGGGAATTGTAATCAAATGCTGGGTGTTATGCAACTGAATGAATATTATAGTTCAAATTTTGTTGCAATAAATGTTATTTCAAGGAAATCCTTTGTGGAAGAAAATCTAAGCCTAATCTTAGAATGATAGTCCATTTAGTTAAAATCATATTTATTATTCTTTATCAGCCAAATATGGATAGGATCTCAGAGTTCTTTGTACAAGGTGTAATCCACAGGTATGTGAGATACTAGTGAGGAAGATCAATAGGAACTGGCAACATTTGAAATAAAAAAAGTACAATCCCATGAAGTTCCCAAGCATGGCTTTTAAAATTAATTTCTTCATATGTACTAAAAATTTTCATTTTCCTCACTTTTTTCAGTGCCCTTGTATGTCTTTGATTTTTCCAGTTATGTCACCATTTTGAACAAGGTCATCGAGTTATTAGTGTTATTGCCCAAGCTTATGCATGTTGTAGCTATTTCATATCATAATCTTTGTCCTGATTAATTTTTTTGGTTAATCCTATTCCTCTAACATTTGGATATTTGTTTGGTTAATTTCAGTTAACCTAAGAGGGAAAAAGCATATGCTTGCCTTCTATGAATGTCTTTCATGAAACAAGAGGAACCTATTTCATGACAGTTAAAAGCTCCCCATAGTCTCATAAGCTAATTAAAATGAAGCAGAGTCATACACAGTAGTAATGAGAGATTAATATTTAATTTAAAATAAGTAGTTTTAAATTGCATTGTTTTGTGTTTTCCACAGTCTATTGGAAATTCCAAAATTTAGTAATGCAAAATGTTAGTTTTTCTATTGCTGCTATAAATAATTAGCACAAATTTGGTGGCTTAACACAATGCAAATTTCTTATCTTATAGTTCTGTAAGCAAGAAGTCCCATATGGGTTTCACCAAGCTAAAATCACAGCGTCCGCAGGGCTGCATTCCTTTCTGTTGGTTCTATGGAAGAATCCACTTCCTTGCTCATTCAGGGGTTGACAGAATTCAGTTCCATATGGCTGAAGGACTGAGGTCCCCATTTTCTTCCTGGCTATAAACTGAAGGCCATTCCTGGCTTCTAGAGGTCACTGTCTTCCTTGGCTAATGGCCTCCTTCCTCCATCTTAAAAGCCAGCAATGGTGGATGGAGTCTTTGTTGCATCTCTCTCTGACCTGAGCTGGAAGAAATTCTCTGCTATTAAAGATTCATGTGATAAGATTGGGTACCTGGGTTATCCAAGGTAATCTGGATGGATAATCTCCCGAACTCAAGGTCCATAACCCTAATCTCATCTGCAAATTCCCTTTTGCCATGTAAGATGATGTATTTACAAGCTCCAGAGATTAGCACGTGGTCATCTTTGAGGGGTCATTATTCTGCCCTCCACACATGAGGAAGCACAAGGGGGAAGGGACACAGAATAATACTCTAGAAGAGAACTGTGCTTTACACATGGTTTTTTCAGCAAAATCTCCTCCCAGACATTTCCCCTGTAGGTGGTTTATAGCTCTTGAAAAGGCTATAGTTCAGGGTGGATAACGAAAGCCAATTGAAGAAAGCCTCCATGGTGAAGCAAGCCCCCTGGCAATATTTTCTGTTGTTAGAATATTTTCTGTTGTTAGAAGGTCGATTGGTTT
Organism: Equus asinus; assembly: GCF_041296235.1. Classification (NCBI taxonomy): domain Eukaryota; kingdom Metazoa; phylum Chordata; class Mammalia; order Perissodactyla; family Equidae; genus Equus; species Equus asinus. The sequence continues at coordinate 35,511,506 of NC_091805.1, forward strand.
TTCCTAATTGAGGCATTATGCCAGCCAGCATCAAGAGCCTCCTTGCTTCCTGACTTCATTGTCTGACATCTGGATCCTACAAACTGCCCTAGATGTTTAAGCTGAACTAGAGCAAATCTCCAAAAGTATATGGCCTCACTGGAGAATTTACTCCAAACCTTGGAGTAGCCTACTAATGGAACAGCCTAGTTCTAGGCCTCTCAAGGGGTCAAAGTTACTTTTAGGTGGGCTCCAATGAGGATCTGATTTAATCCAGATATTTCTATCTCAGCATCTCAGCACGACCTGGTGGTCGTTTTTCACTTAGGTCTGGACTATTGATTTACGTTCCTGGAGCCTCTCTCCGCTACAATCCATCCTCCACGCTATCAGAACAGAGGAGATTCTCAACTTTTTATTTGTCCTAACATACTTGAGGAATCCAGTACACTTCCAAAAGTAAGAATGCCTCCTAATGGTACTTCTGTTAAGTTTACGAAAGAATCCCAGATGATTCTGAACCCTGCATTGCATACCCCATGTGATTCTGCAATCTCCTGTTTACATACTTTAACGGGGCATGTAATTATAATAATAACAAACCTTCTTCTTTTGTTGTTATAACACTCACATGCTGCTTACTATGTGCCAGACATTTTCTAAGTACTTCATGTATGTTAACTTATTTAATCCTTGAGACAAGTGTTATTATTGAGCCAATTTTACAGGTGAGGAAAATGAGGCTAAGTGACCTGCTATAGTCACATAGCTAATAAGTCACAGAGTCATGGTTTGAACTCAGATTCCACATTTTTAACTAAGTCAAACTAACCAGCACCTTCTGTTAAGAATCACTGTGCTAGAATTATCTGTTATGCTAAAAAATAAACATTATCACACCTCTATCTTTCAAAATTTTCAGTTAAAATTTCGGCATAGCATTCAAAGCTCTTTATAATCTATCTCTAACCTCAATATTGATCCTATTTCATTTTAGCATCCCATTCCATTTGCTTCCATTCAGTACACACGCATTGAGTACCTATTTTGAGCTAGGCCCTATGTTAGGCAGAAAGGATTTGAAGACCTTACAGATCAGTCTGGAAATAAAGAAATAATTATAATAAATAGTCGGGGGAAGTAATTCATCGAGCCTTTGTATGTCAGGCACTATTCTGTTACACACACTTTACCCCTTACACAGCACTGCAGAGTAGACAGCCTTCTCCTTGTTTGAAAGATGTGGAAACTGAAGTCCAGAGTGGTTAAGTATTTGAACCAAGGAAACACAGAAGGGATAGCAGTAGTACAACTGGGGTTCAGACTCAGGCCTGTCTGTCTCCAAAGCTCATGGTTTTTCAATTATACCAGTGGTTTTCAAGAATTTTCTTTACTGTCAAGAAACTTATTATTGAAATGAAAATAAGCCAAATAGAGAAAAGTTGAGATGAAAATAAAACAAATAGATAAAAGCAGAACTGCTCTGATTAATCAGAGTGTGAAGCCTAGAGCCCCTTCCTTCTTGAGTCCTGGGTCTGGTGAAGGGGCACCACAGAGCTCAATCTGAAAAACGGTGCACTTCACAGTGCTGCTTTTCTCTGCTTTGACATTTAAACTCTGTTCAAAGTGCGTAAGTATAGGGTGTGCAGCATACTTTGGGAGCAAGAAGAAAGGAGCCAGGATGGAACTTTATGAGAGTAAGGGAATTGCCATGGAAGAGGCTACATTTGAGCTGGGCCTTAAGAATGGGTAGCAGTTTTCCACCAGGAGAATGAGGTAAGGATACAGCAGACACAGCAGCATAAGTAGCTTAAACATGCTTGACATTCTTATATTGCATGTCCTCTAAAAAAGAAGTGAAACTTTGATGCCTAGGCAGTGTAGTGAGTGGAAAAAGACTAGACTGGAAGACAGGAGACTGCAACTAAACATGTTGGACTATCCCTTCATGCCTTGCTTTCTGTCTTTTCATCTATCAGTTAAGAGGATTTCACTAGTAACCGCTAAAGGCTCCTCCGAGCTGTAGAAACATCATTCTATAGTTCATGAACGATATCTTTTCCATTGTCTTATATACAAACACATGGAGGAAAAAACTATTACAGGTGTCATGGTTAAGAGCTTGGGCTCTGCTACTCACTTGCCATATGATCCAGAGCAAGGTTCTTGAGTACGCTATGCTTCAATTTCCTTAGCTGACCATGTAAGGTCGTTAGAAGGTTTAAGTATATCAATACACATAAAGTACATTTCCTGGCAAATATCAAGGGTTGAGTAAGTGTTAACTATAATTATACGTGTGTTCATGCGGGTGTGTGTACATACACTTACATGGGTAGAACTATCAGAAGATTCACAGAGTGTACGAATATGTAGACTTTGAAAATGAAATGATACAAGAAAAATCTGATTTGTACTCTTAAATAGAAGGAAGTACTTTTTTTCCAAGTGAAAAAGTGGACCTTTACTTGTTACTTTGACTTTAGTTTAAAAAAGTGAAGAAATTGTACTTTCTAGTCTGTCATTTTACTTTCTTATAAATTGGAAAGGCTTATTTATTTATAATAATTTATTCTGTAGGTGGAAATAATCTATCCAGCTTCTCTCTGTATATATAATATATATATTATAGAATCTGTATATAAATATATATAGAATCTGTGTATACATATATATATATATATATATATGATCTGTATATAAATGGTTGTTTTGGTTTAATTCAATAAGGAAAAAAAGAATAGGAAAAATAGCTGTCATGTATAAAATATCTGTGTGCCAGGTAATTTTAGGCACTTTACTCAGGTTGTCTTATGTATCCTCACAAAAATTCTATGAAGCAGAAATCATTGTTCCTATTTTTCAAATAAGGAAATGAGTCCGAGAGAGCTGAAGACACTGCCCAGGCCAAATGACTAAGTGCAGAGCCAGACTTCCAACCCAAGTGCTGCCTTCCCAGCCAATCTTCTCTTCTCTCCCTGCAGTGTAGAACCATGGGCTGCTTTGCGAGGAGAGCATGGAACTGCCCTGAGATCAACACTTGGTCCTCTTCTATCAACAATTACCAAATATGGCTAATGATTACATATTCTGGGGACCCAAATGTCCATCAACAAGACCAATGGATAAACAAAATGTGGTATATCCACACAATGGGATATCATTTGGCCACAAAAAGGAATGAAGTAGTAATACATGCTACAACTTGGATGGACCTTGAAAACATTACGTTAAGGGAAAGAAGCCAGTCGCAAAGGATCACATATTGTATGATCCCATTCATATGAAAGTCCAGAAGAGGGAAATCGGTACAGTCTGATCTGGTTTCTTAGAGCTGAAGGTGGGGATGGGAGCATAGTAGCTAAAGAGTAGGGGTTTCCTTTGAGGTGGTAAAAGAGATCTAAGATAGACAGTGATTCACATATCTGTGAATATACTAAAAACCATTGCATTCTGTTCTTTAAGTGGGTAGATTGTATGCTATGCAAACTATATCTTAATAAAGCTTTTTTAAAAAAATCCTCTGGGAAACGAAGATAAATTCTGATTCCTGGCTTGTGCCTCATCCCACCTCTGTCTCAACCCCCACCTCTAAGATTCAAATTCAGTAAATCTGGGTTGGTTTTCTGGAAATTTGTATTTTGTCAAATGTACCTTGAGTGATTCTGGTGAAAATCTATGTTTGAATATATCACTGACTTGGACAGGGGTTACATCCGCCAAGAGGTAACCCAGAACTGGGCCAAACTCAGATTATAATCCAGAATTTCAGGGTAGATCTGTCTCTTTATAACTGACATGATTTTCAGGGTGGCTGGTAGAATACCAGCTGGCTCAGAGCAGGCTAAGTTACTGAAGACCAAATCCCACGAGGTTGGCTTGGGCACTTTTTGTCCAAGAGTAAAGTAACATCCCATGAAATCTGCAAGAATGTTATTTTACCAAAAAGTCTTGAGATTCCTGTACAGCGTTTGTTATACAACTTTGGTGATCCTCTTTTCTTCATTATAAATAAATTCCAAAATTTCTTCTTCAGTTGCTTTCTTTTTTTAACATAGTAAATTTGGTAACAGAGTACTCTCTTTCTGAGAGGTGGAGGTGATGAGTGAAAGAATTTACTTAATATAGAGAAAACCTATTAATCCCAGGAGAGGGAAGTATAATAAGAAAGACGTAGTGGACAAAAGTTGTGTTTGAAATTTTAATGACAGGTTAGCTAAACGACCAGAAAATATATTTGAAGAATTGACACTAAACTGGAAGGGGATGAAATAAATGAGCTTCTAACTAATGTTTAACCATATTCCATGATTATAAACATTTAACCAGGTGCATTTCTGGGGATTTTTCTATTCATATTGGGCCTCTGAAAAGAAGACCACATTTTATTCTAAAATTACAAATGCATTTCAATTTCTTTAGAATATGATATGCTTTTGCTAACTAAACAGCATTACCTCTTAGTAGAGGTCCAATGCTATAATTTGACCCCTCTGGCAAATTAAATACAATTATGCAAACTACTAGGATTTGGGCATAATCTAATTAATGCGGTACATATTAAGCAGATAGTCATTTCCCTGGTTGAAAATTAGATTGTCTCATTTTGTGTTTGAACCGTGTTTTAGAAAAGCATTTTACTATGTAAGCAAGACTTTGTTATCTTATGTGTTCTATTTGCTCAGCTCCATAATGGACATGTTTAGAAAAATAAAGCCAAAATTGAAATCTTTAAGTGATGATGTATTTTTTCAGAAGTTTATAATTACAAAACAAGATATTCCATGAAACTAGGAAAATAATTCAATTGGAAATGATTGCCGTTCTCTAATAAAATGTAAATGTAACACTAGTGTAATTTTTCTCTTTATATAGCTACAATCAGTGTCAAATATGATTTAATCGAGATAATTTTGTTCATTTAAACATAAAAGTTTAGGCATTTAAAGTTGACCTGAATTAAATACATACCCATAAATTCCAATCACAAACTTTCTGAATGATATTTACAAAAAAGATTTATAATCATTTTAAAATATGTGAATCCCATTAGCATTAATCAGTTCTCCATGCGTGCACTGAGCAGAAATCAGCAGATTTTTTTCAGTGCCTCTTACCAAGGAAACTGAAGAAATTATCCCTCTCATATGGAGAAAAGAGAAGTTTTTTTCCTTTTTCTTTGCACCTACAAAAGTGAATTTCGTATGAAAGAGAAGTTCTGGCTTAATAGCAATGAATATTCGTCTTTTATATAAAGGAAACCTACAGGGTGTACCAAGACTTCCAGTGTGGAATTGTCATTTCCAAGTGTGTGAACACAGTCATTGCTCATTTGTTCCTTAGCTCCTTGGGGAGACTGCCAACAAGCGTACCAGCTCTCAGGCTGTATTGTGCAAAGATTTCCAGCCCACAAGGATCTAGACTTTTTTTCATAGGTAATGTCAACGTCATAAAGGCCCCCAAACAGCTGTTAGGGGGTAACAACTTTTAGAAAGCAATGGCCTGTGTTAGCTCTTTGTTCTATTTTAGCAGAGAAATGCTCAGTTTGGTGAATAAAGAGGGGAAAAGTTCCGTTAAGAATTCTAATAACTCTTTCCCAATCTGCTTGTAAACCTGTAGTGACAAGTATATTCCTGGGAAATAAAGCAGTATAAGCAGTATTTGTGTTGTGAGTATACGTAAAGGTGCTCATAAATAAACACATTTCTAAGTGATATTACCAGCTACTTTCATTATGCCAGGAGTTTCCCAGCCGTGGTTTGCAGAGCCCGGGCGTGGGGAGGGTGGCACAGAGTCATAGCAAGGAAGTGGGGGTGGGGTGGGCAGTAATTCATGTGTATATGTAGATTTTCTCAATCAAGTATTATTGAAAATGCACCACTACAATATGATAGGGGAGGGCCTTCAAATGTTTCATATTAAAAACAAAGACAGATCCTCTCATATCTTGGATTTGCTTCAAAATAATCTGGGGTGGAATGAGTAGGTGGGGTATAGATGAAATAAGGTTGGTTATGAGTTGGTAATTGTTAAAACTGGATGATAGATACATGGAGATTTAGTACAGTTTTCCCTTTAACTTTGTGTTTTTAAAAAAGGTTCCCTTATAATAAGCTTAAAAACTATTAAAAAACCCAAAAAGGTTGGGATCACTGCTTGACATTAAATTGTCAAGTAATTTTGCTTAAAAATTATTCCATTGGATATTGAAGCTCTTCCATTGCATACTTAGTTGTTAAAAGCAAAGATTAAAATGGATTACTAAAGACTACATGAGAGATACATTGCTAATCACTTATTGGGGTATCCAGATTTACAGTTTTTACACTTAATGTTAACCTAATCACTTAACCTAATCTTTATCTCACATCAAGAGTTAAAAAGGGAAAACATAGCACTCATATACCTATAATGGGTTATAAGATGTATTGATTGAGTGAAACTTAAAAATAAAAATGCATTTCTCACAGTTACCTTTTCCCTCCCTCCCTCTCTTTCTCTTTCCTTCTCTCTGTTTTTCTCTAATGCAGCTATATTAACTGCAAGTTTGAAGATAATGAGCTATTTCAAATTTTAAGTGGCGAACTCAAATTAGAATGCATCCTTTTAGTCTGTTACTCACAACCAATCCGTCTTCAGCAACTGTTCTACTTTTCTTTAGCCTTGGCAAGCTATTCAGAACAACATTTCCTTCTTTTCATTCTGATGCTGGGCAATTGTTCAGTGCTGATACGACATTGGCTTTTCCCATAATTTAGCTTAGAGTGTTTTACACTAGGGAGTTTCAATGTGTTTGGATTGTAAAGATTTTTCCAAACACTTTTGTAACAGAACTCCATGTTCTACTAGCCCTAGCAAAATTGTTTTAAATACTTTTCCCCCTGAATTTTCATTAAAATTCAGTTCCATTTTAACTTTGATGGTTTATTGTCACTTTGTCCCAAAGATAAATTAAAATACGCAGAGAGATTGTCATTTCCTGCTTGACATGTTGTTATTCCTGTGTACAATGTTAGTCTTTTTTATTTAGGTATATGGTGTTCCATGAGGGTAAGTAACTTCCTGATTAGTCATTAGGAGCAACTCCTGGAAAACTGAGATAATCCCACATGTCAGCCAGGTGAGTTATGTTGGGAATCAAGGATTATGTGATCAATGTATATGGGTGTTCCTCTATTATGTAAGAAAATTATCATTTATCATACATAGTGGCTTATCTCTACAAATCACACAAAATTGTGTGATTATTTTACATCAGCTTCCCCCATTCTTATCTCTTGCCTGATATGCATGAGGAATTGGCCAGTAAGTTTGAAGATGTAGTTGCAGAAGAATCAGGCACACAGCTATAGGAGCTATTGGCTGAAACAGGAATATTTCATTGGTTATGTTTGCTTTAGAAATGAATTGCTACAGTTTTGTATGCTCAGGGTATGGTCTTCTGCCTTCTACAGCGGAGATTAGAAATATCTGCATTTCTTATGCAAATATTAGACAAAGTGATGTGTTTTCACAGCATAGTGGTCTTTAAATTTTCCTGTTCACATCCAGCCTAATAGAATTTTGAAAAATTATGCATTCCTCTTGTACATTGTTAGAGTTGAAAATTTTTATTGTAAGTGCAAATAGTCGCAGAGGATATAATTTCCTTCATATTGTAAATATTCTTAAAAATAAAACTGCTATTTCACTTTTTAAATAGTAACTAATCGATCTAAATACCATAGCAGTTTAATACCCCCACCATCCATTTAAAAAGTAAGTCACTAATCTTTCCTTATAGATATTTATGTCATTTTTTCCCTTAAACTCATGTTTCTATTCCACTTCACCCAAGGAATTTTATTTTAATGTAGTATATATTTATACTTGAACATCTTTTATTGATGATGCTATCATGTTTCACCTCAACAAAAATATTTATATAAATTAAAATTTAAAATTAAAAAAATATCCTGTCATTGTGAGACCCAACCTTCTTCCGGAATGAGTTGCCATTACAATTGCTATTAACATATACTTGAGCAAAAATAAAACAAAATAAAAGTTATACTATTTGACCTAAAATAAGTATACTTTTATTAAAAAAAAATCTCAGTGAGATGAACGTAAGGTGAATTAAGCTTTAAATTTTTTTTTTAAATTCTACTTCTGTTTTTTTCTTGTGTTTGGGGGCTTTTGTTTTACAATTAGTTCGTGTGTCTGTTGATGAATAGTTATTGCTTGTTGCTGGAATGAGACAGATTCAGCGTCAATAAAATCTCTACTTTTTATATTATAAATGCATATCCTAAGAAGCCTTATTCATATACATTAAGTAGATAGCTCTGGAAGGAGGGCTTTTTTGTTTCTTTAATGAACGTTTCCTTAAACTCTTTCGATTGCTTTTGAGTCATATGCCCCAAATCACTCAGTAATCTTTCAACAAAAGGTAATTTGGAGATCGATCAGTGGACAACTTAACACGACTCCAGACGGCCACTACTTTCCACTGCCTTGCTTCTAGGACCTCTTAAGTGAGAAACTGAGATCTCAAAATGTTCACCAAGACCTCCCAGATCCCATCGTCCTCTCAGCCTGAGTGCATTTCCTATTACTGCTGCATCTCTAACTAGCCAGTCAGCAGGTGGTCAGCAGGCAATATACCCACCGTCTGGCTCCTCCAACTGGCAAGGCAATCTTGCTCCTAGACAAAGCCATAGTGGCTTCTAGGTGACTCAAGGAGTGGAGGCCAAGCCCCAGATGCTGTTTCTACAGTGGAATCACATTCTTCTGTGCTATTTTCATCTGTAAAATGTGGATAATATTAACATCTGCCTCACAGGATTGATTCAATGCTCAGTTGAGATGATACATGGAAAGCTTCTTGGGAAACTTAAAAATGCTACACAAATATTAGTTGCTCCAGGTTGAGGGTATTTGAACATCATCTGTCCCAACCCTTTTGGTCTCTTCATCGGATAAATCGGGTCTGCTTACAGAGCATGATGCTAAGAAACATACAAAAATGCAGCCCACCCATTTGGACCTGCTGCTGCATCTTGTTCTCTGACCACTTGGTTTCCCAGAAAGGATCTAATTAGCCACCTTAGGCCCCCCTTGCTTTGATGAGCATTTGGCTACTGAGGGATACTTCTCCCAACAGTCTCTCCTTTAGATAACCTTTGATGCTTTCCCTCTCAACCACATCATATAGTGTTGGGCAAGAGCACTCTTATCTTCTTCCTTGGTCTCTGCAGGATGAACTGATTGCAGACAACCCCCTCACTGGAGAAAGTGTATTGGATAAACATGTACCCAATCAGAGAGACAATGAAGAAGAGAATTTGAGTAAATCAGCCTGTTCAGTAAAGACTCTAGATAAAATTAAGACTTTAAAATAAGGAAGCTTAAGGAAAAGTGACTAAAGGGATTTCACAATCATTTGTGTGCAACTTTCTTTGGGTATTAATGGTTTATTTTTATTTAAATAAGTTATCAATCAGCAATATTTCCATGGTGAAAACTTAGACAAAGAACCAAGTAATTCTTAAAAGAGCCTCAATTTTATCTTTTTCTATCTTATTTCAAAAGTCGTTTTAATTTATTGGCCAGAATCTTGCCTAAGGTTGATGCTACCCAACAACTATTGCAGTAAATTCGGCTGTGTGATACTGAGTAGAAAATTCCTTTCCAAACTCCAGGGTCAATCAGTGTGCACCTTGAAGATAGGATTTGATGACATTTAATGCTGGATATCTTGACTCAAAAGTTGGAGAAAGGTTACTGAATCAGTCTACATTTACTGCATACTCACTGAGTGTGTGACACTGTGGTATTTATTAAGCATGAGGCACTTTATTGATCTGAAGCACTCCACAAAAGTGAGACTTATTCACTGTGGAAAAAGTGGACCTAGCCATCAGTGGAGGCAGCCCATAACTTTTATCTGCTCACTATTCTCAATCTAATAAATCTAACCTTTACTTGTACGTAGGTCAGGGGCAGCAGTGACATCCAGTCATTGATAAGGAAATGAGCTAGGAATATAGGAAATAATATGTTAGGGGATTAGATTAAATACAATCTAAATTAAATATAGATAGCTCCAAACTAACTAGTATAGTGCTAAGAATCTTATGGATGCTCAGTTAATATTTGTTGATGAGGCCATTCAAACATCCTTGCTTCCCCCAAATCTCTTTGCAAACAGCACATTTGAGCTTGTCTGGGCTCTGAAGTTCATCACATAATATTTTCTCTGTACAAAAGAAAATACATTCTGAAGCCTTTTGAGACTTCTTCAGTACTTGGAAGCTTCCTTTTTTTTTTTTTTACATTTATAGTCCATCTATAACTTAACTTTTTCAAAAATCCATGTATATTCTCCTTTGCTTTTTAAAATACTTTTTTATTGTGGCAAAATATACATCACATCATATTTACCATTCTATCTATTTTTAAGTGTATCATTCAGTGTCATTGAGTACATTCACAGTGTTGTATTGCTTTTTTTCTAGCTGAAGAGAATTCCTAATGTGTCTGTGACAGAGATGGGTGAAGTATTAGCTAAGAAACAATTGTGGTCAGCTTAAAGGACATTTTGTAATCACAGAATACTTATTAGAGGACAGAAACATATACAACATATGAATTGAGTAGCTCCCGAATACCATCCCAAAGAGTCAGGAAAGTCCCGTAACTGTTGTGTAACGTGCAGCGTCAGATCTTTATTGGAACAGGATTGTCTTATGTCGGGCCAACAAAAACTTGGCATTGATGCATAATTAATGAACTGGGAAATGGATTGACGAGATTTCTCTCTAATTAATGTTTCCCTAACATTTGGCGTGAAAGCAAAGCTGCATTAATTAGTAGAGAGGGTGTTGTGTGTGTGTGTGTGTGTGTGTGGGTGTTGTGTGTCTCTCTGTGGGCATAGTTTGACACATTTTGTTTGCTGTGCTTTTCTTTCTCTGCTCTCACCCTCTTTCTTCATTTCCACCCCCTCATCACTCCTTTTGCTCTGCTCAGGACTGCCATTATGTTTCTGTATGTTGATGAGAGGAATGGAATGACAGATTGGATGATTTCATTTTTAGATGGACGTCTGAGCATACATGAATTAATCAATATTTCATAATCTAGGTGGGGAAAGCCCCTCAATTTCCTAGAATAAAGAGGACATTATGCTCTGTGTGCAGCTTAACTACCATTAATGTTAATTTCATCATGCAGGCAAAGCCCCTTTCCTGAGTTGATAACATGCTCTAGTGTACCTCATCTTCAATTATACATCAACTCTTAATCATCTTGGGAAACAGGAGAGGTAAATCCCCCTGGTAAACCAAAGCACCTCATGGAGGGATTATCGGCTAGCACTGGGATCTGAATTTAAAATCTTAATTCTTTTTGTTCCTTCGAACTTATTCTACTATTGTTAGTTAAGTCAAATATTCCCCCAGGAAATGAGCGAATGTGTGTGTGTTTGTATGTGGGGCGGGGAGGAGGTGAAGATAAAGGAGCAGTGAAGGCTAGGAGGAAGAATATTTTTACGTTTACATTTGAGGGCTACAAAAATGTGTAGCTCATTTTTCCAAAATCTTGAATTTCACTATATGTCTCTGCAGATATAAGATCTTCCATGTGATGCATAGTTCTGATAGTTTCAGTTCTGGGCATGAAATAGCCAATGTTGAAAGATTTACTTCTTCCTTGACTAAATATTTCTTCATTCAACAGATACTCATGAAATTTATTGTGTGCAGGGTAGTGAGTACTACAAAGATAGCTATGACTAAGTTTTTGCCATCAAGGAGCTCCCTGACTATTGGGAGAGATCGACACATAAACAGGTATTTTAAAATTCATGAGCAAGCAGTTCAGTTTGCTAAAGTTTAGATTCAGCTTGAGTGATGAAAGCCCAGCCTGGAGAGCTAGGGAGAGGCCATACCGTGGAAAGCCTTGCTCCACGTTATACTAGGCAGGATAAGAATGGCTGTCACCAACAATGGTTTGAAATGTTAGAAGTGATGTTCTCACTCCCAGAACAGTTTAGGCCAAGACTTTCATCCCCTGACTCTACCCAGGGTACTGAGTCTTCTTCTAGCTTCTTCTGCATCTGCTGACAGACTAGAGAAGAGAAGAGGGAAAGAGGCCTGGGCCCGCCAGTGTCCCGATTTAGTCAATAAATCATATGATCACCGTAACTTCTCCTACATTCCATCAGCCAGAATGCGATTGCACAGTCACATCTAACTTCAGGGGAGGCTGGGAAATCTATGTGATCAGGAGGAAAAGGCAATGGATTTTGGTGAATGGAAGGCACTCCTTGCCGCACATGTTCAGGAGCTTAAGCTTTATCCTCCATGTCCATTGCCTTTTAAACATTGCCGTCTAAATACTGATATTTCTTTGAAGCTTTCTAGTTTATCTTAAAAATTCATTTGAAATTTGTTTTCTCCTCCATATTATATTTGTGTTTTTCTTAAAGTGAATCTAATATGCTTGCTTTCTTTGTAAATCTTCACAAATAAATGATGCTCCAGGAATATTTGCCGTTGTTATTTTATTGACTCCTGGAAGAGCTGTATGAAAACTCATACCAGATTTTCATTTTAAAAAGAACACCGGACCGGCCCCGTGACGCAGTGGTTAGGTGCACACCATCCGCTTTGGTGGCCCGGGGTTCACCAGTTCGGATCCTGGGTGAAGACACAGCACCGCTTGGCAAGCTGTGCTGTGGTAGGCATCCCATGTATAAAGTGGAGGAAGATGGGCATGGATGTTAGCTCAGGGCCAGTCTTCCTCTGGAAAAAAAAAAAAAACACCTCTGGCAGCTGTGTGGAGTGTAGGTTACAGGAGGCAGAGACTGGAGGCTAGAGGATAGACTATTTCAGATTGTTACAGTTATCTGAGTGAAAGATGATAAAGGATCTGGTTTAGGGTAGTGCTGGTCGGAATGTTAGGAGATTAAATCAGTAGGGCTAAAACAAAAAAGAAATTATTGACAAATTTGACTATGTAAAAATCAAATGCTTCAGCAAAAACATCATAAAATTAAGTTTGAAAAGAAAGGGACATACTGGAAAAAAATTGTGATATGTGAATAATGTGAAAGATAGGAGGGTTGATATCCCTAATTTACAAAGAAGTCTTATGAATCAATAAGAAAAAAGCATCCGAATATAAAAATGGATGCAGCAATTCACCAAAGAATATAAATGGCCTAAAAAAGGTTAAAACTTCACCAATGATAAAAAAATAGAAATAAAAACATGATAGCTATTTTTCATTATCAAATTAGTAAAGAAGATCTCATAATAGCACATATATATGTACAAAGTATTAGTATCAGTGCTTGTCAGTTACAGTCAAAATTGAAAAGAATACTTATTTCCTTCAATCAAAGATTTGTTAAATTATGACATATCTCTTCAATGGAATATTATGCAACCATTAAAAATGATTGTGTATATCTATATTTATTGAGATAGCGAAAATAGAAGGTTATTAAGTGAAAATAGAAGGTTACCAAAAGCCTTGCATAACATGCCTCACTTTCTGCAAAACTGGCTGTAGGTGTGTGTAGGAATGTGCATGTGTATCTAGAGAGGTACCTATGAATGAGGCTTTTCAACAAAATATTAAAAGCAATGTTTTGGGGTGTTTTTTTTTTGGTGAGGAAGATTGGCCCTGAACTAATATCTGTTGCCAATCTTCCTCTTTTTGCTTGAGGAAGATTGGTCCTGAGCTAACATCTGTGCCAATCTTCCTCTATTCTGTATGTGGGATACTGCCACAGCACGGCTTGATGAGCAGTGTGTAGGTCCACACCTGGGATCCAAACCCATGAACCCCAGGTGGTCAAAGCAGAGCACACGAACTTAACCACTGTGCCATGGGGCCAACCTCTAAAACAGTACTTTTTTCTGGTTGGTAGAATTGGAAATGAATTTTACTTTTTCTCTGTATCTTTCTATGTTGCTTCAAAATTTTAAAAATACGTGTATTATTTATGAAATTTTTGAGTAAATAAAACTATTATTTTTGGGGAAAAAACAGCAAGTGTTTTTATCTCTTAGAGTAAAAAATGGGGGGACTTGATGATCAGTTGTATGTGGGGAGTGAGAGAGAAGGGTTGGACAAGCCTGACTTCCAGCTCTCTCTTCCCTGTGATTCTCTGGCACCCGATGAAAGGCAACCTTCCTCCCAGTTGCTTACCCTTTTCCCCTGTTGTCGTTCATTCTGCTTTGTAACTTCTCATCTCAGACTCTGCTCCTTCTAACTGCATGCTTACTCCATTGTTAACCCCTCTGCTTCCTCTGCCTTATTTCAGAATACTCTTTCCATCTCCTTTCCTTAACTGAGTGGCAGGAAATTAGAGATGAGAGATGTCATTGGAAATGACCAGCCCAATTATTCTCAGGTTGGCACAGGCTGTTTTGATGCCAGCATGTGTTGAGGGTCCCAGTTTGGTGTCAGAGTAGATGGACGGAAGACCTACCAAGTTTATGAGGGGCCCAGAACTGGGTGGCTCTGTCTCATGGTGTTCAAAGTAATGATGAGGCCCAGAGATAGGATAAGGGTTCCCAGTGGGTTGCAAAGTTCGGTGAGGGACAGAGAAGCACCTGGACTGACTGTTCAGAGCAGGAGCCAAATGTTAGGTAGTGGAAGCAATGGCCAGTCCTGGTCAACAATTTAAGGGGAACTGCCAACTCATTCTTTTACTGTATGGCAGTTTTGCCTTGTAAACAGTTTTTTAAAGAAGCCGAGTTTTTCAGATGCAAGTCTAAATGCTGTCTGTGTAAATATACACATTAAAATAAGCGTTCTTCACCTGTCAAGAAACATCAAAGATTGAAGTCAGGGATGTGTCGGCATCTTGAATCTTATTCTCTAAGGCCACCGCTCCCCAGACACTGTCTGCCTTTCTTGTCGTCATTCAGATCTTTGCCATTTGAGGCTGACTCATCGCACGCAGCCTTCAAGGGCCAGGGCATTTCTTAGTATGCATTGAACTCACGCCAAACTATTGTTTCACACTATTATTGTCTAAAAGACAGTGTGTACTAGAAATGTGAAACAGGAAATGTCCATCTGACCTTATTACGATAGAAGAAAATTTTCCAGAGTCCATATGCTGATGTAATTATTTTAAGAACTTTTTTTTTTAAGTGTTTAGCAGTCAGATCTTTGGAACAATTTTCTTTGCTGTCATGAGCATAGCACGTAGCATACTATCCTCTTTTAGAGGGGTAGAGCCCTGTAATTGGCACAGTAGACTTTTATATTATTTTCAAATTAAGTTTTAAGGAGTTCTCTTTATTTGCTAAGTTTGTATGTGTGTGAAGCATATATATTTGAATGTCTGAATTTCTTTGGAAGATCCTTGATTTATTTCACACAGAAATTTTTTTCTCCATTCTCAAATCTATGACATATGCCCTATGTTCCAGTACTTTGCTTTGTACAATTTCCTGTAAACAGCAGTAGGCAACTTCAATATACACTGGCTGGTTGGTTCAGTGTTCTTGCAGTACTTACAATGGACATTTCTGAGCATAACTAATCTCTTTTTTTTTTTTATTTTGGTCCTATTCGCATCAGCACCAATCCAGTGCTTTGAAATGAATTCAAATGCTGTGCTCTTTGAAGGGATGAGGATTAAAGCTTAAGCTGGGTCCAGGGATGAGGTGAGAGGAAAAAACCCTCACAAATCCGATGCTTTTTTTCCTCCTAAGAAGTGAAAAGCAATGAGCTGTACTATATAAAAGAAAGGAAACGGTAATTATGAACTTTTTCCCTACCACTGTCCACTGTCTTTGGTTTAGAGCAAAGCAGAAGCCAATCAGCTATTTAGTTCTCTAGAATATTTCCGTGTGAGATTTGATTTATATGAGCATCAAGAAGTAGAGATCTTAATTCAGGTATGACTGTGTCTTTTTTTCTCTTTCATTTATTGTAAGTAGTTTCATGTTTTTGTTTTATATTTGTTTGAGTCCATGATCTTTTTTCATCCTATGTCCTATGGATCTGACCAACTCCATTTCATTCCATGTTTCAGTTCCTCTTTTTCTCCAAATAGCTCTACAGGATCCTAGAAATTCTTTTCTCCAGTTAAAATGTTATCACCAGAAGCATTATTTCTCATGTCAATATGAGCTTCTTTATTGTAGCACGCTCTGTGCAGGGTGAATTCTTAAGTGTAGCTATAGAGAATGAGTGATTGGTATTCAGCCAAGCTTGCCTATGTCTTTTCACAACCAAAAGCAATTAGGTGAAAAGGGAAAAATTCAATTAGTTATTCTTTTGTCTGCCTGATCCCAAACAACTTCTACGAATATTTGGGAAATACTCTTAAGTTGAACTCACTGTGTGTATATGTTTTATGTACATTGATGGTTAAGTTTTCATTATATAGCTATCTAGTAAAAAGTTTTCAGTGAGAAACAATTTCATTTTCTAAAAAAATAGCTATTTCAGAAACAAATGAGGTCAATGGGCATCTTGTTTTAGGGGGGCTACTGGAGACATTGGAGTAAGAGGAAGTCCCGTGTCAGAGGGCTCTGTGCACATTTCCCTGAAATACCTCAGCTAAGTGTAAATGTAATCTGTTATTTTAACTAATCATAACAGTTGCATTTTGCCCTTTCTTACATTAAATTATAAAATCAATAACTTACAAATACGGCAAATCTTTATTTTTCAAAGATTCCTCTTCCTCCTCCTCCTTTCCAAATGTTGCGTTTCATCCTTTCCAAAGACCTCAAAAGCTACTAGATTATCATTAAAAAATAAACACATTTTCAAAGGCCATTAGCCCGAGGGGAGGTCCTGAGTCGTCCAAAGGTTCTCCAGCGGGCAAGCAAGAAAGACAGCACTCCTGCCCCGATCCGTACACACTGGAGCATCCAGGTAAGTCAGGGAAACACATTAAGGGCACCCAGTGAAGAATGAAATGGTAAATATAATGTAATGTACTTCTGTGCCTCAAATTGAAGCTTCATATTCTGCTTGAATATTTTTAGAGAAAAAAATAATGCTATTTATTTTTCAAAATGGGGTGTGATTGCTATACCAAAATCTACAAAATGTGAAATAGTAAAGGAAAACTATCAGATGAGAACAATTATTTTTATTCCAAAGATATAGGTAATAAATGTGAATAGATATATTCTTGAAATAAACATGGAAGGATATATAAGAAACTAGAAACTCTGGTTGCCTTTGAGAAAAAGAATTGAGAGCCTGGGGGTCAAAGATACTTTGTAGAGTTTATTATAGTATCTGAATTTCTTTCCTTGAACATGTATAGTTTTTTTTTTTTTTTAAAAAGAACGAGAAATGCTGTATAAGTGCAAATATTTTTGTTGTAGGTCTTTATTTCCATAAAACTGTAAGTGGCTGGTTTGTGGATTCTATGCTACAGCTATGATATCCCTTGATTTTGTTTCTCTCACAGCACTAGCTCATGTTTATAAACTCTTTAGAACTCCCAAAATGATTTCACATACATTATTTAATGAGTAAGACTGCAAAACTATGACTTTGGGTGTCCTAGTTTTGTTATCTTTATATATGATATCATATTGAATTGCAGTGGGCTTTTTTCCATCACACCACACACAAAAAATATGAAGCCAGGACATGTAAGTTTCTTCGGTAGTTCCTACTGAATGTCCATTTGATACTTTAATACTTTTCTTCCTTAAGTATTGGACCAAGCAGTAACAGAATAATAAGGCTCAAGTTTTCAGAACAGAGACAATTATGATACTCAGCTGTTTACCCTGATAGCCATATGGAGTTTGATCACAATTCTGTTTGATGTCACCTTTGTCTTATCCCTTTCTGCCCAAGCCACAGTGTTCAATAGCTGAGTCTCAGAGTAAGTTAAAACACCAGTCAAAGTTAAACAGAGAGTGTGGGAAGGGAGTGGGCCTACAGGCATTATGAGATTTGTCCCTCCTAGTTTACCGCAAACTCTCCTCTGCTGAGCGATAGGTACCACTGCTTTTCGTGGAAATGGAATAGAGGACATGATAAGAAAAAAGACTGCTGTCTTTCTTTGTATTTGGTTTAGTGGGTTTACAGACATGCGTCAGTTCTCCTTTCTCATTAATGCTCGTAGGGCTGAATTTCTTTCCAATGGAAGTTGTTATTTGAATCTAGAAGTGTTGCTAAAATGGATTCATCAAGCCATTTTTTAGTGGAAAGGGCTTCATGGATGATGACCTGCTGGAAGTTGGCCGACAGCTGAAAGGAAGAACGAACGACCCTGTTCAGTCCTGCTCATTATGCCTGCCAGAGATCAAGAACACCTTGACCAATCAGGAGAGGGGATCTTCATACAAGGAAAGGGGACTTTTGTACAAGGAGAGGGGACCTTTATTCACCTTCCTGTACTCTTTCTTCCAAGCTAGTTTTTAACTTCAGGAAAGTATCACTCTTCTGTGGCTGCTTAATATTTAATTGGCTATGTAATGTGGCTATGTAATATTTAAATGTAGCCAAGTGTTTAGGGATGAAGGTCTCTGACTCTGCCCCTCACCACACTTGGGACCTTAGGAAAGTTATTTAACTTCTTTAACCATCATTTGTAAACTATGTTTGTTGGAAGGAATAATTCTGTTTTTAATGTATAAAGTACATAGTATGGGACCTATAATATAAGAGGTGTTCAATAAAAAGTTATTGTTATCGTTACTAAGATTTTTTATACTTAACAACCACATAGAAATGTCATGTTGTCTGATTTGTTCACTGCTGTATCCCCTGGGTCAGTGCCTGATGTTTAGTAGATACTACTAAATAAATGCTAAATTGCTACTCAATAAATATTTGTCTGAATGAATGCATGAGGGAATGAATGAATGCATTCAAGAAAATGGGTTTCTCACCGTATATGGTATGAAAGCATACTGCGCAGGGAATCCAGAATCTTGGATTCTGGCTCTGACTGGGCCTTCTGCAAACTGGTCTCCTATGTGGACTAAATTTTTCCACCTCTGAGCCTTATTTTCCTAATCTTTAAAACCTATCTTGCAGGGCTGTAACAGTCTTCAAATATAAGGTTATTTGGGGGAGAGCAATCCCATGTTTATACATAGGAGGAATTTAATTTCTCCTTACCCCCCATGTACTCACAATCAAGGGTTTATGTCAACTTTACCTCAGGAAAATTAGGTTCTATACGGAATAGATTTTTTAAAAAATTGTCATTGAAATAAATTCCCAATTAGGAGAATATTTTATCTAGAGATGGGAAGCAATGAAGAGACTAATAGAATTAGGGTCCACCTTCTTTTAGGGTGTATGCAAAGGAAATGGGGAAGGACATCAGCTGCCGCCTTTCTGTCCTTGCCCTCGTGTTAGTGTTTGAGTTAAGGAACAAGAAATGAAACAGGGGCTGGCCCCATGGCCGAGGACTTAAGCTCATGCGCTCTGCTTCAGCGGCCCGGGGCTTTGCCAGTTCGGATCCTGGGTGCCAACCTACACACCTCTCATCAGGCCATGCTGAGGCAGTGTCCCACATAGTGGAGCCAGAGGGACCTACAACTAGAGTATACAACCATGTCCTGGGGGCTTTGGAGAGAAGGAAAAAAAAAGAAAGAAGATTGGCAACAGATGTTAGCTCAGGTGCCGATCTTTAAAAAAAAAAAAAGAAATGAAACAGACTTTGCATTTTTCATGTTTAGCCAAGCTCTTCTGGTTTGCATAGTCATAATACAATTCAGGGGCTGCCCCGTGGCCAAGTTGTTAAGTTCACACACTCCACTTTAGCAGCCAGGATTTGCCAGTTCAAATCCTGGGCACGTACCTAGTACTGCTCATCAAGCCATGCTGTGGTGGCATCTCACCTAGAAGAACTAGAATTACCTACAACTAGGATCTACAACTATGTACTGGGGCTTTGGGAAGGAAAAAGAAAAAAAGGAAGATTGGCAACAAATGTTAGCTTAGGGCCAATCTTCCTCACTAAAAAAAAAGAAAACAATTAATAATAATAATAATATAATTCAAATAACCAGTTTTGAAGTTTTAATATTCAGTGTCCTAACTTTGTCCCAGCTAGGAAAAATGAATAGCTGATGTTTTGTACTTTGTATTTGTAAATACATTACAATGTGGAGACCAGTGAATTCCCTAAAGCCTTTAAATATTTTAAACGTGTATCTACTAAACTGTTTTATAGCTTTCTAGGATGTTTTAAAAATATTTTTGACATCCAATAAGATGATAAGACAATATAGTAAAACCATATTGGTTTAAATTCCCTTGATTGTATTTTCTAATGACTACTCTCAAGATTTCTCTTATGTGTTGATCACTTGTTCAATAGATTCTCAATGGGTACTTTTGACTGATTAATGTATAACTTGACCAGGTGCATTTTTTTGGTAAAGCCCACCTTGAAATATAGTGCAAATAGTTTGTGCAAGTAAGATTGGGAAAAAAGAATGTTAAAAATACTAAACAAACCAAACTTTAGAAGTAACTCTTCGCACCCAAATATTTCGCACATTGAAATATCCTGGACCCACATTAATATCCCTTCCATACACTTCCGTTCCACGGGGCATCTTCAGCATAAGCTCTTGACTGGCCTGGCCCATTTGTTCCATCCATCTCTCTTGAGTTTTGGTGTTTGTCCTTCATGCCCCTCCTGCCCTTTACCATCAAGTTTGCAATCCTCATAAAGCGTCTTTGTATTTGTACTCCTGCCCAAGTTTATGTGTAAGTTGCTGTCTCATTCCTTGTCTATATAGCATAGAGAGAGAGAAGTGTTTTTTTCGAACGTTTTTTCCAATAGTTTTTTCCAACTATTTTTCCAAGAAATAGTTGAGTGTTTAATGAAGACACTGCTGTTTAATGTGTTGTCTGCAATAATTTTTATTCTATTAGTAGGTGAATTGAATAGACCAGACAATAACATTTTCATTGTTAACTTTGTAACACAACGGGTAGTATCTGACAGTTTGTAACACAGCAATAAAGTAAGAAAACTCAAAAGCAGTCTCTCAAAGTTCATCATCAGGCAATAATCTCTTCCTCCACCCCTCTCACAGCTCCCTGGAACAATAACAGAATACATTTTTAAAATGTCATTGGTACCTATGAGCCAACTTCTATTTTCTCTATACCAACCCTCTGCTCCCTGCCAGTCTGGGTTGGGTCCCATACCTATACATTCACAGAGTACTCTGTTCTTACCTTCATCCTAGAATATGTGACACTATTTTTCAAGCCCACCGTCCATTATCTGCAATTCCAAAATCCAAAAACCTCTGAAAACCAAAAGTTTATTTTACGATTGGTGCCAAAACTTATTTGTCAGCAAAGCCTGATCTGAACTGACATGAGGCTATTTATAATGTTATCTTTTACTACAGAAATGTTGCTGTATTTGTTTATAAGATGCCGCTCCAGGTTCTATCACGGGTGTTACATATTAAATGTAACACGTATTGTTTTACCTTTCTAGAAACCTACAAATAGTGTTGGTTCTGAAATATTTGTAGCCCAAGTGCTTTGGATGAAGACATGCAGAGCTGTGCTGTCACCTGCTTGCTAGTCTGCACGCCCCACCAGAGGGTGAAGTCTCTAGAGTCATTAATTCTGTAAACCTACGTAGCCTCTAGTGGGTCAAAACAAATGCAGAACCAAGGAATAAACAAAGGAATATTCACTGTCAATTTAGCATATTTAAATTTATCAGCTTCTCTCTGTTCTTGTTGTCAAAGTGTTGCTACTTTGAGAAAGAAGATCCGGGGCTAACAGTCCGTTTTTTTTTTTCACTGAGGAAGATTGTCCCTGAGCTAACATCTGTGCCAATCTTCCTCTCTTTTGTATGTGGGTCACTGCCACAGCATGGCCACCAATGAGTGGTGTATGTATACACCCAGGATTCGAACCTGCAAGCCTGAGCTGCCAAAGCAGAGTGCACTGAACTTAACCACTAGGCCATGGGGCCAGTCCCTAACAGTCCTTTTTTTAACTGAAAACATAAATATTTGGCGAGATTGAAAAATCCGTGACAGAACCAAGAATAATATCATGTTTCCTGGTTTTTAGATTTGTGTTTTCTTACCCAGATAAGACCAATATTGTTAATGCCAGATACTCAAAGCCAAAGGAACAACTTTTTAAAAATCTTCCTTAAAAAAAGTAATTTGAAATCTTACTAGTTAAAAACTTGAAAAAATTATCATAATGTAGGCAAGGATAGAATGAAATGGACATTCTCAAACAATGCCAGTAAGAGTAAGGATTGTTAGAATCTGTCTAGAAAGCACTTCACAAAACAGATCAAGAAAGTTAAAAGTTTACATCTGTAATAGAATGATGGAGAATATTTAGCACACAGTACCTATGAAACATTTGTGTTCTAGAGGCATATCACTTTGATTATTCAGAAGATTCTATCAAATGAGTTACTTTCTCTGAAAGCAGCCAGTATTCAGTTTTGTAAGGCCTGCTATGATAATATTTTTACATGAAAAGTTTTTAAGGCTTTCTTTTGTTCAAACATTCTTTTTAATCATTAGAGCTCCTATTCTACCATGCTTGAACATCTCTCTTATGTAATGTCCTTTGTTAGTTTGGGCTAATAATTCTATTACTATATTACAACTCTAGTAATTTTTGAAAACCCTGCCCAAACAATATGGGCAATGCATAGTAAACTTCATATTTGTATTAAACAAAGTTCACACAGAAAAAAAGAAACTACTTTATGTAGACTAAGTATGAAGGATTTTAATATGGGAATTAGAGGCTTCCACAGTCATTAGAAGGCTTGGGAGATTAAAGATCAGGGAAGCTGTTGCCAATAATCTCAGTTTGCATTGCCAAGGTGATTGGCTCTGAGAACTTTCCTGGAAGCCTCTGTTTCTCTCAAGAATCTCTAGGAAGCTCCTACCAGCTGTATAAGCTCGCAGCACCAAACAAATAATTTCAAGCAGCCACCACTAGCCATCTCAATTGTCTAGAGGACCAAAGAAGGTAACCTGCAGGAACTCATCCAGAAGCACTGTGAAGCTCATGTCTCCTGTCGGCTCACACATCTATCTGTCACTGCCCTGGGAGAACAGCTTCTGCTCCTCCCCTTTCTGATGTCACAGAAGTGCCTGTTGCTGGCAGGGTCTAATCTGGAACCATCTAGGAAATGGGGTTCTTGGAACTATAGCTCTCAGTTTCTCCTCTGAGATGCACAGATCATAAAAAGGAAAGCAGTGATGCCAAGTTGACGACAGACAATCATGTTTGTTTCAGTGTTGATGACAACCGCTTAATAGTTTTCTTTATTGATTTTCCATTCTATTAGTATTCTTTCAGTCAAATTCACTATTAGTTGACTGAGCCAAGAAATCTCTCAGCAAGCAAGTAAAGCAGGAGTATAATTGACTTCATCCTCGACCCACCGTGTCGTCCGTTAAAAATTATTGCTAGTTGGTTCTTCATTCCAGAATGTCTGAGGCACAAGAAGCTAAAGGAACACATTTAATACTAACATTGACCTTTCTATGTAAGACAATATACAATTAAGAAAACAGTTTTCACTGATACGTTTTCTAGAAGGAACTTTGTACCTAGGACTTAGCCTTGGGAAAAGTCTCTAATGTTCTTCATCAGCTAAAGAAAGGACAAATTGTTGGCAGGATTCTTATTTAAACTTGTGGCCTCCATGTACTCAAACTCAAATTAGTAATAGACTTCTTTAAAAACTTGTAAATGTATTCTGAATACTTGATGCTTCTCTAATTCTTTCAACTTTTCTTTATATGTTTTTGATTTTGGCTCAAAGATAGCATGTTTATTGTGCATAAGTTTGTAGCTTTCTCTGTCTTTGGAGGAAATTTTGAGGGAGTAAAATTTTATTTTCTAAAACACCCTCTCAAGATATGAAAAATACCAAACAGGACTTTTTCATAAAACACTCATAGCTTAAATTGATAAAACAACAAGAATTTTATTAAAGTTAGAATGCCAGTACACAAATACTGTTATAAAGATTAGAGTTAGAATATTACATCTATTATGCTACCTTGCATTATAATTCAAAATTTTGTAAATATTTGTTGGTTCAAAAGAGACACAATATTCTCCTTCGTGTCATCTAATTCATTCTCTCTTGATATTCAGTTTATGGAATTTGATGTCCTTTTATTTCATCTCGCACATTTTCATCAGGTGTCAATTTATTAAACTATTTTTATCTATTTACAAGTTATTAGTAATTATATATAAAAACAAGTTTTCACAATCATTTTTTATTTCAGCATTTTACTATTGAAATAATAAATACATAAGTATATTTCAAATGACATTGAAGTAGGCATTAATCAGCAAGGCAGTCCAGAAAAATGAATCTAGCAGGACTGAACTAAATGGCCTAGAAGGAAATAGGCTTAAGGCAGTTATATTGGCTATGACTCTGTTGCCATCATCTAACAAGAGTTAATGAGATCCTCAACTAGGGAAGAAACAGAAGAAATGGAAGGAAGGAACAACTGCAAGATGTCACAGGGAAGGAGAGTTGCCTGGTTTTGGTAACTGGCTGAATGTAAGAAGCAAGAAGCAAGAGAGATTATCAAAGATTATTCTTAGATATTTTAGATAGGAGATAATATGGGTGTGAGAGAAAGAGGTGCTGAGATGGTACTGGAGAGTATAGAGAAGGCCAAGGACAAGCTTTTGGGGAATACCTACCCTTGAGGACTGTGTAGGAAAGTGATATGAAAGGAATGAGAAAAGAAAGATCAAAGAGAAGCCATGGGCAAAACTTTAAGGAGACAGTGGGCAGTAATATTCAATGCTGCAGAAAAGACTCTGGATTTTGTGACTAGGAAGTCTTCCGTGACCTTTAAAAGCATGGGTTTCCATAGAGGATTGTGAACAGAAACGAAATTTAAAAGGATTAAGGAATAAGGGATAAGGAAATATGACAGAGTATTCTTTCAAAAAGAATATGTAATCAAGTCACGAGGAGACATGGAAGCACCATAAATGCATATTGTAAGTAAGTGAAAGAAGGCAACTTGAAAAGACTACATACACTATGCTTCCAACTATATGACATTCTAATAAAGGCAAAACTATGGAGACAGTAAAAAATAGGTGGAGCACAGGGGATTTTTAGAGCAAGGAAACTATTCTGTGTGATACCATGATGGTGGATACATGTCATTATACATTTGTCAAAACTCATAGAATATACGACACCAGGAGTGATTGTAATGTAAATTATGGATTCTGGATAATAATGATATGTCAATTTAGGTTCACCCATTGTAACAAATGTACCACTGTAGTGCGGGATGTTGATAGTGGGAGAGTTCTGTGCATGAGTGAGGGTGTGAGGTATATGGGAACCTTCTGTACTTTCTGCTCAGTTTTGCTATGAATCTAAAATTGCTCTAAAAATAAAGTCTATTTTTTAAAAAGAATGTATAACCATTTTTCATTAATATAAAATTCTTTATTATATTCATGTACATATCACTTCTATTGCATTATTTTATAGCCCTTAAAAATGTCAACAAAGTATAACAACTTATCTTGGGACCTAATGAAATAAGTAGGCCAGCATCATAATAATGTGGTATTTTTCAGTTAAATATAGGATAGATAGGTAGAATTAGTTACATTTCAGAATGACAGGATGGTGCTGAATTTTATAGTAAGTATTGTGAACGAATAAAGAATTATTAGATCTGTCTTTAAATGTTAATTGCATGTTCTAGTAATTTATTGCTGTGTCAACAAACCATCCCAAAACTTAGTAGCTTAAAATGATAATTTATGATTATGTTTCACTTTTCTAGATGTTAACAGAGCTGGACTCTTCTCAGTTGGGGGGGGTCCATCAAACGGTTGCAGTCAGGTGACTGCTAAGGTTGGAGTCATCTGGAAGCTTCTTTACTCACATGTCCTGCTCCTGGGCTGGGATATCTAGAACAGCTGGGGGCTGATGGGGCACTTCTGTCTCTTTCTTCTCTCCATGTGGCCACTCTACAAGTCTAGCTTGGGTTTCACAGCCTGAAAACTTAAGGAGCAAGCATTCCAAGAGTCTCAAACAGAGACTTCGAACTCTGGGAGCTGGTGCTGGAAGTTATGCAGCATCACTTTCACTATATTCTATTTGGCAAAGTTGTCACACACCAGCCAAGATTCAAGGGAGTAGATACAGGGAAGGAAGACATTGATGGTAGCCATCTTGGAAACAAGCTACAACAATTTACTTGGGGGATATTTATAAATAAACACAAACATATATAGAGATAAATATATCCCTATGAAAAAAATTTAAGAATAATTATAATGAACATTGAAGTATAAAGTAAGATGTGAAGATAAGACCTTAGTAATTAAGACACAAAATAAGATTAAATCCCAGAGGTCTAATCAAAGACTCTGAATTTTTTCAGCAATGTTTCTCAGGAGGTTGAGGACCTGATGCCTCCACTGACTTTTGAGATGTCTAATCAAGCAAGTCATTCCAAACTATCTGGCTATCAGATAATTAATCCAGAACATCTCTGACTTTCTCACTTAGTTCAAGAACTAAGTTCCAGAATATTTTTGGCCAAGGTGTCCTCTACCTTATATTCTCAAGGCTGCCTCTGTTTTTTCCAGTCTGTCTCGTAGTCCTTTGGCCCTTAAAGTCCGCTGCCCACTACACTTCCAGCAGCACACTGGCAAATCTATTATGTAGTCAGATTCTGCAGCTAATTATCACTCAACAAGCTTGAAACTTTTTAGTACTGAGTGGTGAGGACAGACCTTGTTTCCTTTTATTCCCTTTACTTTAGTTAATTTTCTTTTCCTGTAGTTTCCTCTTTGATTCAATTTTGGGAAGACTTTCTCTGTCTATTATAATTTACTCTCCTTCTTAGGAATGACATTTATAAATAAGGTTAACATATAAGTTGTTAGTTTAATTTGATAAAACATATAATCTCTACCTTATAAAATATTTTGAATGCCTCAGGAACTTTGCCTTTACTGCACACACAGGCAGAATGGACTGATATTTTAAGATTTCCTGCAACCAGAAAGGTGTGGAAAGTTTGACTGATTTATATTGTGTTCTGACTTCCTGAGGCAGTTTTCCTAATGCTATTCCATTTTATTCACCATGAAACAAAGCTTGCTGTTGTTTTACTTTTTTAAATAAAAATTCAATCTGGAACTGTGTATTTCCTATTTGGTTCTTTGTCTCTCAAGCTTAATTTCTACGGAATTTTATAGTAGTAGCAATTTTATTTTATAAAACTTCTGTTGGGGTGATGATTCTGGAAGCATTTGGGAAAAAGAATTCATACAGTATGGAGGTTAAGAACATGGCTCTGGAACTAGACTGCGTGGATTCAAATCCTAGTTGTGCCACTCACCAGCTCTGTGTATTCACAGGGAAAGCTTTCTGTGCTTCAGTTTCCTGAATTTCAAAGGGAAACTCACAGTAGTAATTGATACCAAACCTTTTAATCTCAAGTTTGTGTGTCCAATGTGCAATGAGCCACTGAGACATCAGTGCTTGGAGATGGAGAAAGGTTTATTAGAATTGGCCAAAATGAGAAGGCGGGAGGATAGGTTCTCTCAAATCTGTGTTCACAAAAGAAGAAAACAGGGAGTTCTATGGAGCTAAGGGGCTTGGGAAGAGCAGTTTGAGAGAAACAAAGGGGAAATCCACTTTTCTTTCACTCCAGATAAGCTCCTGGGCAGTCAGACTTCTAAGCACTAACTACAACTGGGGGCTGGTTTTCTGGTGACCACAACTTCCTTGAAAGCATTCTTTTTTTCTGCGAAACAAGCTCATAAATCCTTGTGACCCTTGAGTCACCCCTCAAGTTAAACAAGAAAATGGCAAATTAACAAGATTAACTTCTTTTCATCTGTGTCTGTGTTGGGAACAAAGTCAAAGAGTAATCATGTTCTTATTGAAAATATACAGTAACGGTCAGGTACCCAGCTTCATAATAACTACTTAATATGATTGTTGTGAGGATTAAATGAGTTAGCTCATGAAAGCAAATAGAACAATTCTATAGTAATTGAGCAATAAGTGTTAGCCTTTGTTATTGTTGCACTGTTTATTTAGATTTAATAGTTTCATTCTTTGCTAATTGTATCTTCTTAATAATTTTACTAAATGCCTATTGAAGCAACACATTTTGAAAACTAAGTTGACAGATAGGTTTCATCAACAAACTTGTTTCTAAGCTCCTTTCTGGAGATTAAAAAAAAAAAAAGGCAGGAAAAGTTTGTTTTTCTAGTGCAGCAATTTAATCCTTCCATCCTTCTTCAGAAAAATTTTAAACCGTGATAGAGATACTGCCATGTACTGAGTGTTATGTCCTCAAATTCGTATGTTGAAGTCTAATCATTGTTGTGATGATATTTGGAGGTGGAGCCTTTCAGAGGTAATTAGGTCATGAGAGTGGGGCCCTCATGAATGGGATTAGTGCCTTTATGAGAAGAGACAGGAGAGAGATGATCTTCTCTCAGCCATGTGAGGATACAGCAAGAAGGCACCCATCTGTACACCAGGAAGAGGGCTGTCACCAGAGACCAAATTGGCCTGTACCTTGATCTCAGACGTCCCAGCCTTCAGAAGCATGAGAAATCAGTTTCTGGTTGTTTAAGCCACTTGGTTTATGGTATTTTTGTTATAGCAGACTGAACTGAATAAGACACATATCAATTTGAATAAACGCACAGCCTCTAGCTTTGAAGACTCACAGTGAGAGAGTCAGAGACACAAATAAGGTCTCTCAAGTGGTTTGTAATGTAATGTGGAGTGTGTTATTATATTCACGTGATCAATAGAATGGAGCAACCAGCTGCCTGGAAAAGTCAAGGAAAGCTTCTCTGAGCAATTGACTTTTGCATGAGTTGAGTCTTGAATAGGAATGTGCTAGGCAAAGATGAGAAAGATCATTCCAGACAGAAACTATCACATGCACAGTGGTGGAACAGGCTGGAAGTCTGAGGAATTCTGAGAAGTCCAGACCTGCTGGAACTTACAGTACATCATAGGGTTAGAGGTATAGGAGGCTTAAAGAGTGAGTGGAGTTATATTGGGGAGGATTTCTTTTTCTTTGTATATGAAGTCAAAGTGTTTATATTTTATTCTGTAAGTAAGTGGGAGCCAGTAGTAAAAACATTTTGGTAGTGATTTTTTAAGCAAGAATATAACATGACCAGCAAGAGAGTGAAGATAGCTAGTGTCAGAAAGAGGTACGTTTAAATTCAAACTCCAGTATATAACAGCCATGTTTCCTGAATATATTGCTTAATCTCCCTTAATTCACTCATGTAGAAATACCCTTAGTAATTCAACTCTGCTGTGTAACGTGAGTATTAAAGGAGAATGCATTATAAATACTTGACATGGTACTTAGGATATAGTTGACACTTTCTCCTTGCTATGTGGAAAGGTCTCTCTGAGGGCAGTGAGGAAGACAGACTGGAATAGATAGAGAAGAGAAGCATAGGGACCACCAGCCAATGTAGCCAACCTTGAGGGCATAGACTTTAGCATATAATTGGGAAGATTTCAAAGACATTTCCCTTCCGAGGTGAAAATTCTGTGGCTGTTGGAAGTAGCCAGTGAGAGAGAGAAACTGAGACTGACTGAGATTTTTAGTTTAGGAGGCTTGAAACACCTACGCTTTAGGCACCATTCTGTGCTGTGGATCAATAAGACACATTTTCTTTTTTAAGTTTCTCAAAATCTATCAGGGAGACACTTACTTATATGAATTGATGCAAAGATTTACCTATATTCTAGGTGGGGTTTTATAACAGCTTCACCTTCCACATCTTCTCCAAATAGGAAGAATACTTTGTTGTGGACACTTGACTGAACTATTGTTAAATTACGTGAGTGCTGTCAGATCCCAGAATTTATTCTTATTGATTGTAGTCACCATGGATTCTCAGCACTGAATTTCCCAGATCTGTCTTTTGTCTCTTATGTAGAATAGTTCAAACATACATACCAGTGCGGTTTTTCTTTTTAAGCTCAGAATATACTTAGAGGCATCTCATTAAGATTTAAGAGATGCACTTCAATTCATTGCATGCAAGATCTTGTAATCACAAGTCTCAGCAAATACCAATTCTTTAAATGACATAAGGTTGACAAGAAATGGAAGGAACCGTTAAGAATAATAAAAAAGAAAAAGCTAGCCTACGGTGACATGTAATGAAATGAGACATTTCCAGAGAAGTAGTCTGTTCTTTTGATTATTAATTTTCTTACTTCCAGACTGACTAATGAACAGCATTTTCAGTTAATTGTACCTTTTAAAACTTTCTGCTGTTTACATCACTGTGACACGTGTATCCTGAGTACAACTCTTACTATTAACCCTTTTGAGGCTGGCAGTGGTTTCAGTTTCTTCGTGCTCTTTCGCCTAGTACCCAGAAAAGTAAGTCATTTTCTCTAAATTTATCATCTTTTCTACTGTGTCATTGACCTATCTGAATATATTCTGTTCTCTTAATCTTTCAGTCTGAATTAAATAAAGAATTCACATTTGGATCTTATTTTAAGTACTCCTCGAAGTTTCAATTCCCGTTGGAGATTTTTTAAAGCCTGGAGCAGTGGAGGAGCTAAAAAGAGAAGAGAGGTCAGGTGATTCAGAGCGCCAGGTGAAGTGTTTCAATTAGGAAGAACGTGGGGACAGCACACACAGTAAAAGGAGACCAAGGGGGAAGTGGAGCCCGCTGGAAATGAGTCATAAAGGCACAGAAGTGAGCTGCTAAATGTGTGCATTTATTTAAAAAGATGAGAGAATTTGAAAATACATGTCAATGAAAGGATGGCGGTAAGTGACTGACATTCCGTTGCCGTGGTAGCCCATAAGGAAAGCTGGGTGGAACAATAATCTCTTTTCAGAAGAAAAATTAAACTCTAACGGCTCAGGTAAGGTTTCTGGTATAAAAGAAAATACTCTCGAAAGATGCATACTGGAGGGGGGACTAGAGGGGCTGTTGGCAATGTTCTATTTCTTCACCTGGTTGGTGCTCAAGTGTTCATTTTGTGATAACTCATTGTGTAGCACAATGATATTTTAGGCACTTTTCTTTATGTGAGTGCTATATTTCAATTAAAAAGAAAATATCTGACTCCTAGTTTATTAAATTCTGTTGTGTTTTTTGAACACATCAGAGATTACCTAAACCCATTCATCGTTTGTGTCTTTCTAAAGAGATCTGGTGTTTTTCTTCTAGTTCAAATCAATTCAAGAAATATTTATTGAGCGTCTGAATGTGCCAGATACAAAAGATGAAGATCTTCTTTCAAGAAGCTCACAGTCTGATGGGGAGATGACATGTGGGGGAATTAGAACAATAGTCCAGGTGTGTAAATGGTTTCATGGTAAAAAGGGTAAAAACTGGGTACCTTGGAAGAACTAAGGGATGGCTTTGTTCAGAAGGTATTTTTTGAGCCCATGAGTCAATTCATACTGAAATAAAAATCTCCTAAGTTAAGAAAACGCATTTCAGACGTATTTTAGGCACTTTTCTTTATATGAGTGTTATATTTCAATTAATCAAAAGCATGTATCACAAACACACCCCTCCCCCCCAATACTAGTAAGCTACAAGTAGATCAGTATCACTGAGTTATAAATTCCTAGGTTTTGTGAGTTGAGAGGGCAAGAACAGGACTTATTTAAAACTTCAAAAAACCCTAAATAATGAGAAGATAATGCTATTCTCCATCTCCTATGTATAATACAAACAAACAAAAAAATAATCTTCAACTCTAAAATGTACGGAAATCCAACGAAGTTCTAATTTTTCTAAGATTACTATTTTGATATGTTTTTAATGGGAAATATAAAAAAAGTCTTTTCCTAATATTTTTCTCTCTCTCTTTTTTCTTTGCTGAGTAATATTTGCCCTGAGCTAACATCCACTGCCAATCTTCCTCTTTTTTTAATGTGAGCCACTGCCACAGCATGGCCACTGACAGACGATGGGTGCAGGTGCATGTCCAGAAACTGATTCCAGGCCACCAAAGTGGAGCACACCAAACTTAACTACTAAGCCACCAGGGTTGGCCCATATTTTTCTCTTTTTTTAAGGTACATTAAGAACTTATGGCTAACAGCCAAATAATAATACCAATTATAGCTAACTTTTACTGATGCTTTCCTATCTTCCAGGCTATGATACACCCTTTACATACATTATTTCATTGACCCCTCCCAGGAGCTTTATGGGGAAGATACTGTTATTGCTATATTATTATTATATTATATTATTAGTATTATAGATAAAGAAATTGAGGCTTAGAGAGATTAATTAACTTATCCAAGGTCACACAGTTAGGATGTGATGGAGCTAGGATGGATGGACTGGGCAGTCTGACTATAGAGACGGAAATGAAGTCTTTGGCTTGACATCACGCTGCCTCAAGTCTTGCATATGCCAAAGCAAGGGCCTTTGCTCCTCACAGTGCTGTTTAAATCTCGGATGAATTCATTTATTCAGTTAACACTTATTGAGGACCTTCTATGTGCCAACACTGTGGTAGGCATTGAGGATCAGAGGTGAATACTACAGAAGCAATCTCTGTCCTCATAGAGTTATCACTGTAAGGAAGAAAACAGAAATAAGCAACTAATCGCAATTAAGTACAAGGATTATGAGAAGGATGGTACTAAAAAAATGTGGGAAGCTTGACCTGGTAGGGGAACCAACCGTGTTTGAGAATTTAGGAAACCCTCTCTTCAGAATTACACTGAGATCTGAGGGATGAGAAGAGAGTTTCACGCAAGGTAAGTACCAAGGTGAGGCAGACAGACAAGTGCCCCATCCAGATCGCCCTTTAAGGAAGAAATCTATGCCTTAGGCACTGGCAGTGCTGGCAGCCCCTTCGTGCACTGCTTCAGCTGCAAGAGGCGCCTCGCCCATGGTCACGTCCTTCCCTCTCTATGCAGGCGAACTCTGATGGGCCATTTCAGCTTCACAGCACCCCGCACAGATGGCTGAGGCTGGCAGGCTTGCCTCACAGCTAGATTTCTCCATCTTCCCAATCCTGCTTCCGCCCCCTCCCTTCCATGGATGTTGATCTCAAGAGCACTCCCTAATAAACATCCTGAACACTAAACTTTGCCTGAGTCTGCTTCCTGGAGAACCCAACCTGCATTACAACATGAAAAGCTTAGATGAGATAAGGTGCTCAGAATGGCTGTAGATTGAGTGGGGGACAGAGAAAGATGAGCTGAGGCTGAAAAGGTAGACAAGGGTCAAATCCTGAAGCCCCTGGTAAAACATGCTCCAGACTTTTCCTAAAGGCAGTGGCTAGCAGGAAGCCACCGTAGGATTTAAAGCAGGAATGACACGATCAGTTCTCAGTTTTGAAATATCACTTTAGCTGCAGTATAAAATCACTGGCAGGGCTGTTTTGAACACAAAACTCGCACCTTTCGAAAACCTTTTTCCTTCTTTTAGATATTAATGGTAAATAAAGGTACCAAACTGTCTTTCCTGTCCTTGAATCATTGCTTTGCTTTCCTCTTCCCCTTATCAATAAAGGCTACTAAATCTACTCCACGGTTTAGGCTCCTGCAAACCTGAGAGATATTATCTAGCATTAGCTTCTTGAGAGACCATAGGAAATAGTGTTAACGTGAGGACTTGAAAAGTCACGTGTTCTGTGTGATGGAGACTCTTCAGTGTTGCTGGGAAAACTTAAAGTGCTGAGTCACTAGAGACATGACCTCCAGAGGCAGCATCGAACGAAAGACCTGTCCTCCTGCCAATCATATGTCTGTGGTTTGGTTTTCTTATTTTTATTTTTCACCTTAATCCCCAGATATATGTAATACATAGTAGTTATATTACCAGAGCTCATTTGGACAGGAATAACTTGACAGTCAAGATTGGATTTTTTTTAAAGCTTTATTGAGGTATAATTGACATACAATAAACTGCATATATTAAAGTACACAATTTTGATGTCTTAACTTATGCATACATCTGTTAAACCATCAGCACCATCAAGACAACAAATAATTCCAGCACCCCAACAGTTTCTTTACCTCCTTTGTAGTCCTTGCCCCTCCCCCTACCTGCCCTCTCCACTAGGCTATCACTGGTCCACTTTGGGTCTCTATAGATTACTTTGCATTGTCTAGAATTGTGTATATATGTAATCTATGGCTTGTACTCTTTTCTGTCTGGCTTTTTTCACTCAGCATAATTATTTGGAAAACTAGATGTAAAACATTCTATTAAATCGTATTTTATATGCGATCAAACTTCTTACACATTAAAAAACCTTGTATTTAATTACATGATACCACATGCATTGTAAAAATTAGCAGTGAAAGTGATGCTGAACTTTTGAAGTATAAATTATTCATTGTGCCTCAGACCAAAACTTTGCCAGTAACCAATGCCATTTTCTTTTGAAATCACAAACAGAAAGCAAGTGATTCCCTGAAGTTTACTAACAAGCCTATATTTAAGGGAACACAAACAAGACATTTGCTAAGGGACTCTCCTCTCACCAAAATATGTGGCCTAATAATCTAGAAAACTGAAAGCTGAAGAGTGACTGTTGTGGAGTGCTGAAGCAAGAATGCCAGAGGCGATCTGCTGAATTTCTCTAGTATGCTCGGTGAAACAGGAGGCTGCCCCCCTCGACATAGACACATGTATGTGCGTGCACATACTCTCATTTACACATCCATTTACAACCCACACTCCACTTTTTTCTTCCATAAATTGCTTTTAGCCCAGAGTAGTTGAGCCATTTCTTCACATTACCATTTGAATAGCCTTAAACGTGAAAGAAGGATTAAAACTAAAAATAGCTTTAAAAATATCATTATATCCATGCCTCAAAACTATTTGATTATGCATGTAAAATACAAACCCTAGAATTGGTCACAAATTCACATCTTTTATCTTTTTAAAAAATTATTTCACGTACAGCAACATGATATATACACAGAAGGCACTCAGTGTATACTTTTCAAGTGAGTGAAACAAACTTTCTGCTCTGTGATTGCATCTTCTCCGAGATCATGTCACCTCACTTTGGCATGCCTGAGGAGCCAATGCCGACACTTCCTTCACGATAACATGTGCTTAATCAGATTGTAACTTTTGTAAAATTCCTTGATATGTTTTTTTTTAATGTATGTGCATTTCTATTTTAATCTTTTCTTCTATTCCACATAGCCTAGGGCTTTTTATATTGTTTTGGAGCAGGGATGGTGATTATTTTCTATTTCTTAGTTTCTGGTCCGTTATTTTGCACATTTAACTTTTAACAGCCTAAGAGAGGATGGGTTTCACCTCACAGTCCAACAGAGCCGAGTACCACATACCTTACAATAAGGTCACAGTGGATTAAACCTGATCCATATTATCTTCTTGTCAAGTATGATAAGATGTGTAAATTTCACATTGTGCTTTCACTAACCATAAGCTGTTATTTTCTTTTATATGTTTTAACTCCCACACATCACAAGAATGGAATCCTGTTATCTGGTGCTGGCTGGGAATAATGTAGCAGCTTGGAGTTGTGTATGTGTTATAGCTCGAGTTGTCTTTTTCCTGTCAAATGTTTTGTCTAGTCTTCATACTTGTGATAATATTTTTAAAGATCCTTTCTGTATACTTTATCTTAAATCTGATAATTTTTCAAAGAATTTAAAAAAAATGTAACCTAACCCTTCAGTTCGTTAACCAGAGAACCCCATTTACGGTGTACCTCTGAGTGTAGGCACCCACATGGCAAATTCCCATCTATTTGAGAAATATCCTGGGATCTTTTGAAACTCCAGTGTATAAAAATAGTAAAAGTGAAAGGAACTTTTGGTTTCTGGATAAACATGTATGTCATTTGGCTTACTTAAACAGGATATGCATAGTACTGATTTTGTTCTAGAGACTTTAATACTAATTTTATTTGTAAGCACAGAAATTAGAAGAAAGAAAATTGAAAACTTAATTCTTCCTGAGACTTCCTCTCAGAGTTTTCTCAAAGGTTTTAACTGAAACACAATAGAGCTTAGTTTCAAGAAAGGATAACAACAGAGGATAATTTTTAGGTATCAGTTAAACCAACGTAATGATATAGCTCATGTCAGTCTTTTTTTTTTTAATACTTCAAAGAGAAATCCTGTGTAACTCTCTTTCATGTCAGCCACTGCAGAGGTCCTAGAGTATGTTGTTGCTTCTTTCTGTCTCTTCCACACAACGGAGCTGGGCTGCAGCACGGTGACAGCACTCTTTCAGGGTTATACAGTCCACAGGCTCAGCTCTTCAGTTTTCCAACTGAATCCTTGCCGTCCTGCCACATACCTTATTTGTATTCAATAACTCCTGATACAAAAACCAGTAAGTCGGTAGTGCGTATATAAACTGAATTTCCCTTGGAAATGCTTGGAACATGGTGCTCACCAGAGGAATGGAAAATCAATTTAAAACAATAAATAGGGAAAGCAGAAAGCGTACACACATGTGGAAGGGCGAGGCTTGTTCTGGTGAATGACTAAGTAGGGAGCTTCCTGTGAACCCTTTAAAGAAGGATTTTTTAAAAACTGTTCTTCCCTATCAGTTTTTAACTGGAAAGCACACCAATTTGTTTGAACAAAATGCTGATAATTAGGTAAAGCACAAATAAATGTGGTTTATTTTTAAAATGCAAACGAGACTACGTTATTCCAATATTCATAGTCTCTGAAATGGAGCATCTCCTGCTAAATTAAAAAAATGAGGTAACATAAATATTCGTATCCATGCAGATTCCTAATCTATAAATTAGATCCATACACTAGATCCTTTAGGTATTATATAAAATTTAAATTGATTTCTTTCATTAACTGTTGTTTAAATTTGTAATAGAATAACATCTGTTGCAATTTTTAAATAATGTGCTTCAGATACTCAGCACCACCAGTAACCTTACTCTTGCTGTGTGTCTATCAGTGTTTTCTCCCCAAGTTAAACGTACATTCCATGAGAACAGACCACATTTCACTCTTCTCTTTCCCATATAGTCCCCAACTCAGTGCTATGTACTTAACTGATGCTTAATAAATACTCAACTGATTGAGTTATGTGAATGTGTGAGAAGTGAGTATAACTTGCCATGAGATGACAAACCTCAGACTTTATACGGGTAGAAATTCACCATCAATAGAAACAGCATGGGGGATCTTGAAATGAACTCCTTGCTTAGGAATGTACTAGCAACGTGACCTGGAGCAAGTTTTTTTACTTCTCTGAGCTTCAGTTTCCTTAATAAAATGACTATAATAATATATACCTTGGGATTCTTAGAGGTGAATGATTTAAAGTGGCTGGAGTGGAGTTGGCCCACAGACCTGAAATCATGATGTTGTTATTTCCACTTTAGAGATGAGGAGATCAGAGTTTGTGTTGAAGTAACTCTCCTACAATCAGAGTGCCATTAAATGCCAGAGACAGGTTCCAAACTCAGCTTTGTCTGACTTGGTCTACAGTGCTTAGACATCCCTCCATGCCCTCACTTTTTAGAAAGGTCATTTCCAAGGTAGAAAATGAGTATGAGGGGAACAAAAATGAAGGCAGGGTAACAAATTAGGTTAGTATCTTTCAAATTTTTTGACCTTGACCCACGCTATTACACCGTAAACTCTGAAAATATACAACCATACTAAACAGTTTAACTTTACTGCATGTGCCACACTCAGATATTTTCTACACCATTCCACTCGATTTCATGTTTTGTTTTGTTTTTAGGGTTCTTTTTGAGGAAGAGTACCCCTGAGCTAACATCTGCTGCCAATCCTCCTCTTTTTGCTGAGGAAGACTGGCCTTGAGCTAACATCCATGCCCATCTTCCTCTACTTTATATGGGGGATGCCTACCACAGCATGGCTTGCCAAGCAGTGCCATGTCCGCACCCCGGATGGGAACCGGCAAACCCCAGGCTGTCGAAGCAGAATGTGCGCACTTAACTGCTGTGCCACGGGGCCACCTGATTTCATGTTTTTAAAAATTCTGGTTTTAGCAGCCCAGGCAGCAGGGCCTGAGGTGGTGTTGTTTGGGTGCCAGGGGTCACCTGGCAGCAAGGTCCCCCTGCATGGGGCAGGCACTCTCCTCTCTCTCCATGGCCTAGTCTCCTCATCTGCTTGTGATCCTCACCCTGGTGGCCTCCTCAGACCATGGAGAGCTGAGGACTGTCCTGCATGTGGCCACAGGCCTGGGTCCACCCAGTGCACCTAGAACTTGAAGGCCCGGCAGATCTGGAGACTGCAGGAGGAACCAGTGCCTCAGGAATCAGAACTTTCCCGGGGACGCTTATTTGCCTGACCCTATTAGGGACAGGAAGAAACTAAGACAAGTGAAAGAGCACTTCCTCCAAGGCCCCAAAGCCGGTAACAAAAGCAGACGGTGAGAAATGCAAACAGTACGGAGGAGTAGACAGAGGAAAACCCTAGAGGTACAGTGAAAGAAACACAGTTCCCGCCCTCCTAGAACTTGCCTACAACAACCAAGGAAACAGCTAAATAAGGCAATGAGGCCATGAGAGTAATAGCAAAGGGCCAGACTGCTTAAGGAAGATCGTGATTGGCTGTTTGTCTTAAGCCCAGTCAAGACCTTGGAGACTCTTTGTCATCCTTTACTAGTCAGTCTGTACCTGTTCAGCCACGAACGGCACCACCACTGTGAACGTTGCCTTCCAGGACTGGAAGATGAAGCCTGGGAGAGCGGCTGGTGGAGAGGCTTGGAATGACTCCTGTCCAAACTCAGAGGTTGCTTCAGGAAGAAGAAAAACTTGAGGGAGGACGATTACTGGACCCATGGACACTGGGGAAATTTCACAATGAACAGAAAACTTAGTTCCTGACCAGACCATGGAACTGGGAAATAACACTAGACAGACCAGCCTGAAGCAAGGGTATCTGATTGCTATTTCAAATCCAGGAGGGTTGCTACAGGTAATGTGTAGAAAGGGGCAAAAGATTTATTCCAAGGAGCTAACCCCTTTGGGGCAGAAAACATGATAGATATGGATGCCAGAGAGGAGCATTGCAGAGAAAAAAACTAAATGTCTTTCACAATCCTGATGTGTACAAAAATCATATTAAAACTAAATTGCCACTGTATTTGATACTGCTGTCCACCGAGCGCTATTCATGTAAAACGTTTCTCCACTCAGGTTAAGTGTATGGGGACAGAGGATTGGCTTTCTTTGTTAGATGTGTTTTTGTGGTCATTGAAAATGTTTTGAGTACTTTGACCTTTGCAAAAAAGGAAAGGCTGCCAGTAAATGTCTCTGTGTTGCTGCTACTTTTGATCCTGTTAATTTCTGGATTGTATAAAGAAATAAGTTTAAGATTTTTTTTAAAAAAGCTTATTATGGCTCACTAAATTGATTTGATGCCTCACTAAAGGGTCACAACCCACATTTTGAAAAATACTTAATTAGGTGATTGTTAAAGTCATCCATATGAGAGATGATGATAGGTATAACTAAAGTAGTAGCAGTGGAAAAGAGAAAAATAGATACAATAATTATTTGGGAAGGAGAATCAACATGTCTTTAAGATTCTTTGAAGCAAACAGAGTGAGGAGGTTTCCAGTTTGAGTAACATGTTACTATTCACTGTATAGGAAGCTACTGGAGGAAGAGCTATTTTGATGGAGGATAAAATCTGCTTTGGAAATACTGAGTGTGTGATGCCCAGGTACATCTAGACAGAGATATCTAGTAAGCAGTTAGAAGTGTGAGTTGGAGACGAGGAGAGGAATCTGGGCTGGAGGTACAGATTCATCAGCAGGTAGATGGTAGTTAAAGTCATGGCAGTGGACGAGACTACCCAGGGGGCCAGTGGGAAGGGCAGGTCAAGAATGGAACCCTGAAGATTAGCTGAATAAAAGACAGAGGGAGAAGGAGAGTGGGGATGGAGAGACCCCAGAGAGACAGAAGTTAGAAGAGAAGAGCCTTTGAATAATACCTCTAGTTACCTGTGCTCACGTTACCGTGCATTGTCAGTAGCACCAAGTCACTACAGAGTGTGGATGCAAGAAGGTGACTGGCAGCACAGTAGATGGAAGAGTGCTGGACCAGGAGTAGGAGGTGGTCCCAAGACAACCTTCAGCCTGGCTGATAGGTTTCTTCCCCTACGAAATGAGAGTTGTTGGGCTAGATGATTCTGTAATGTTTAATTTGGAGGAGAGGGTAGATGGGTGAATAGTATGAGAAGATATGAAAATTAACCCCTTCATTCATTCAACAAGTATTTATTGAGTTCCTGTGACGTTCATTTACTGTTTTAGTCACAGGGACATAATGATGAAGCAGATAGACTATGAAAGCTGACATTGTAGTGAAGGAAACAGATCATAAACAAGCAAACAATTTAAGTTACAGTGTATTTTCAGGTACTGATGAGAACTGTGAAGAAGAATAAAATGAGCAAGAGAGTGAGATAGGGTGATTTGGGCAGACTTCTTTAGGAAGTTGTAAGAGCTGAATGGAATGAGCACGTTTTCATGCAAAGAGCTGGCTGAACAGCATTTCTGGAAAGGGAGACAGCAAGTGCAAAGGTCTGCACTGGGAGTGACTGGCATGTCTGAGAAACAGTAGTCTGAGAAACAGTGAAGTGAAGCAGTGCAAAGAGAGAGCTGTGGATGATGCGTTATCAGCAGAAGCCCGACCAGCGTGGGCCTTGTTGGCCATGGTGAGAACTTTGGATTTCTTTTCTGATTCGGAAGCTATTGGAGGAGTTTGTGCAGGTGAATGACTTGATCTGATTTATATTTTTAAAAGTTCACTTTGGTAGCTGTGTAGACCATCGACAGCAAAAATAAAAGCAGGGAAACTGAGTAGAGGTTAAGGGTTTCAGTAATCCAGGTGAAAGAAGATGGGATTGGATTAAGATGGTAGATTGAGAGGTAGTACTAGCTAAACTTAGTTGAGGACCAACTGCATCCAGGCTTAGTTCTAAGTACTATATGCATTAACATTCTTCCTATAAAGAACCCTCTGAGGTCAGGGCTATTGTCCTCTCCATTGTGCATGTGAGGAGACTGAAGTTCTTGTCTAAGATCACACTGCGTAAGTATTAGAGCCAGGATTCAAACCCAGGCAATCTGGCTCCAGATCTTGTCTGCTTAATCTCTGTGCTACACAAAAATCAGGAGACATGTTGAAGGCACAGCTGGCAGATCTTGATGGATTTGATGTTGAATACCAAAGAAAGGACAAGAATCGAAGGAGACTCCTTGAACTCCTTAGAATTTTGGTGTGAAGAACTGTGTGACATTTAGTAACATGAGAAGGCTGGGCAGGGCAGAAGGGAACAAGAATTCTGCTTAGAACACGTTAAGTTCAAGACATTACATAGACAACCAGGTAGAGACATCCAATGGGCACACTGAGCTATTTGAGACCTGACCAATGACAGCTCTTTAAATATAAAGAAACAGCAACATAGCATCCTGTTAGAGAAGTATTCTGCTGGGATCAGTCCATCAGCCTTTTCACATCTTTTTAGTCAAATGCAATTACCATGTGGAGAATTGACTGGGGTGTTTTACTAACATAACACAGCAAAATACCTAAGTCAGCCAAGATCTCACTTTTATCAGCAGTCAGTCAGTCAGTCAGTCAGTCAGTCAGTCAGTCAGTAAGCAAATGCTCTTAATAAGAAACTTCCAGAAATCTCATCACCTCAGACCTCGGGCAGGAGCACCACATACTGCAACCTTGAACCCTCTAAGGGGGCAAATTCTCCCAGCTGGAGAAGTAAAGCTGATTTTGGCATTGCCACCCGCCGCCCCAGCCTCCACAGCTGCCTATCGGTCACTGAACCTTTCCTGTCTAATGTGACCTTGAAGATTGCACAAGCCCTGCTCGGACTTACAAAATACTGCCCCCTTGTCCCCGCCACCCCCGACTTCAGTATTTGACTTCTCATTTCATCTGACCTCAGGTGATCCAAACCCTTTAGACAGTCTGCAAACTTAGGATTCACCCCCTTGGTCCTGCCTGTCTCCCTGGGCCGAGCTGGGTGTCTACTGAGCGCTCACTCTGTGTAAGATACTGTGCTGGAAATGCTCTCTAGCTTGAGTGGTATGGTGAGTAGTTACAGAGGTATATATGATTTTCAATGCTCATCAAACTCTACACTTAGATACTTCAATTTAAAATTAGCTCAATTTGAAACACGATGTTATGCTAGGTTCTTTTCAAATAAAATTTTGTTTCCTTCTCAAGAAGCTTATAAGCTAAAGAAGGTATAATACCAAACAATAGCAGATAACATCTAAGTGCCAAGGGAATAACCCCAAAATAAATGTTACAGGAATTAGATTGTAAAGGAAAACTTTACAGAGACAATGGCGCTTGACTTAAGCATTAAGAGTTTAGTAAACTGAAGAAACAGAGCGAGGAGGAGGATTCTAGGCAAAGAAAATAGTTCCGGCAAAGGTGCAGATGTGGGAATTAAAAGAAATTTGGGGAGACAGTGAGGAGACCAGCTTGTATTTATTTTGAGAACCAGTGAAAAGTCATATTGAGAGGGACTCAATTTATTGAGGCTCTGCATTGCCGAGATAAGAAGTTTAGAAAGTATTGTGTGGGCAGCAAGGACCTATCAAAACTGGCTGAGCAGAAAGAGGATGTAATCTACGTTTTTTAAAGCTACCCTTCCCTCCCTACCCCCGCCACATTCATTGGTTTATGTGACTCTCAGTTTGAGGTAGAGAGGTTTCAATATACACTCCTTAAGAAGACGTTCTGGGATGTGGGTCAAAGAAAAATGTCTCAGCTCTGGGTATTCAGCTTTTCATGCAACCATGACTCTGTTTTCATTTCATTCCGGACATTTTTCTATCTTTACTCTGAATTCTATTCCAGCTGTATCTTCATATTTTCTCCTTACTTGACTTTTCCACCCACCTTTAAAACATGTGGGGACTTGTGTCAAGTGCCCTTCAGGCTCACCTGATATTCTAACTGCCTTTTACTAAGGCATTTCTGGTGACAGAGAAGGAATAACTACCAGTCCTTATTTTCCTTAGCTCTTTTGCTACATTGAATACTGTTGACCTCTCCTTTTCTTCAAATTCTCTTCCTCCTTGGATCCATTCAAGGCGTGACTCTCGTTCTCCTTTTGCTTCTCTGGGTGACCTTCTCTGTCTCTCACTAGCTTTTCTAATATTCCAACATCCTCAAAGTAAACCATTCCTCAAGTCTCAGTCACCACCCTTCTCTTCTACACCTGGACTGGGCTGTCTTACCCACACCTGCATCTTTGACTGTCTCCTCTGTGCACACGTCTCTTGAAGACGGATCTTCAAATGACTGATGTTCATTTCTCCTCAGATGCCCATCTAGCAATTCAGTCTCAATGTGTCCTGAAAAAAACTTGTCATCTTTCCTAACGTTGCCTTTCTGGTGGCTTCCCTGTTTTTGTGAATGGCATCATTGGGTAACTCTACATCTGTTTGTTTTTTATTAAAAATGTACTCCTAAAAACTTTGAAGTAGCCTATAAATCCCTCCTCTTTATATTTTTTCCCAATGTTTGGACTTTTTCAGCCAATTAAGTTCTGTCTTAGCTCTCATATGTTATTTCCCATCTAGCTCTTTTTCCTATTTTCCCTATTATGCACCAGGTCAAGCACTCATCCCCTTTTACATAGACCACTTAAAATTCCCTAAGGAAGCTCACTCACTTGAATTCATCCTATATACTGCTGCCAAAATATTCGTAAGACGTGTTACTCTTCTACTCCAAATCCTTCAGTAATTCCCATTCATTTAAAGAAATAAAACCAAATGCCCTCCCTCAGTATTTGAGTACACTGAATCCAATCTCTCTCTCCAATTTCTCTCTCACCACTCTCTTTCCAGCACCCTGTGCTCTGTCCACACTCAACTATTTGTTGTT
Organism: Equus asinus; assembly: GCF_041296235.1. Classification (NCBI taxonomy): domain Eukaryota; kingdom Metazoa; phylum Chordata; class Mammalia; order Perissodactyla; family Equidae; genus Equus; species Equus asinus. The sequence continues at coordinate 35,555,388 of NC_091805.1, forward strand.
TCCTGGACATTTCTCACACTCTCCTACCTGCATGCTTTTGCTTCCACCGCCTGCCATGACTAGACACTCCACACTCCAGTTGAAACCCCCCATCCCACAAAGTCCAGCTCAAATTCATGTCATACCAGCTACAACTGAGGGAAAGGGGCCTTTGCGAGGGATTGGTAACTGGGAATTTACTTTTCATACACACTAAAGTACCTAGTGCAGCGACTAGTGCAAACTGAGTTTTCAATCAATAAATGTGGAAATGTTGTCTGAATGTAAATATACTTCCTTTTATATCTCCAACTGACTGTCAGCATTTCTTTTAATAGGACATTTTTTCTACCTTTTAAAAATTACTTTTAATTTGTGAATACGTTTTCATCATAAAGAAGAACTGAAACGTTTGGTAAAATGCCTTCTTGACCATCTCCAATCTAGCTCTCCATGGAAGAAATTACTGTCAGCCATGTCAAGTGTATCTTTCCAGATCTGTTTCTGTGCATTCATGTCCTTATACAAATAAATAGTTACATTCATATATGGCGAATCAACATATGCTCTGGGATGAGAATGCTGAATTCTAAATTTAAAAACCAATTTACACATGGATATGAAATATTCATAATTAGTATCATTCTTGTTAATCTTTTTTTTTTTTTTTTTGGCTGAGGAAGATTCACTGTGAGCTAACATCTATGCCAGTCTTCCTCTATTTTGTATGTGGGTCACCACACAAAAACCACTAGGCCATGGGGCCAGCCCCCTTTTTAACCATTTTAAATATATAGATATACCTAATAATAACTTTACATTTATTGGGCATTTACTCAGACAGCCACTCTTCTACATGCTTCAGGTAATTGAATTCAAACAACTATGAGGAATTATAGCTCCATTAAGGTCCAGTAACTTTCCTAGGGTCATAGTTCCAGCTAACAAGTGAAAGAACTGGAATTCTGACCCAGGAAGTCTGGCTCTAGAGTTTGTACCCTTCAACACTCCACTCTACCATCCACGATCCCATTCACTGAGACAGGAAATGGTTAACTGTGCATATTCCAGTTAAGTAATTCAGTGCTTGTGACTGGATCCTCCTGGTTTCTCCTCCAGTGAGGTGGTAGGTGCTGCATTCCTGGGCTCAGGCCTCCCTGGCTGCTCACACACTTGGGATGACTGCTTGGTGGCGGCGCTTGTACTGCTCAGCTGACCAAGTAGAGAGGGAGAAGAGACCAAAATTAAACAACTACTTGTTTATATTCATTCTTCCCACCAATGTAAGCTCCGTGAGAGTAAAGGCCATGTCCCTCTTGCCCACCGCCATATTCTCCATGCCTGGCACAGAGTAAGCAGGCAACAAATAGGTGTGCAAATGAATAGAACTGTAGACAATCAACCAGGGGACTCCTGAGTCCATGTGTTCTCCATTCCAACATTTGAAGGACAGTTGTGGAAGCCATGGGAGGAAGAAAAGATGGAAGGGAAAGAGCTAAATTGGCTTTTTATTTTTCTTATTTTTATCAAATGTATGCCTTTGGTAGAAAGATAAAATAGAAAGGTGAATAATAAAAAGTAACAGTCCCCTGCTCCACCCCTCCCCACTGCCAGTTCCTTTCCCAGGGAATCACTTCAAACTTTCCATTTTCAGTTTTTCTAGTGGTTATCTCCATATCTTTAAATAATATGTCTATATTGTCACTTCTTAATTAGTCAACTTCAGACATTATCATTGTCTTCCCATCAAGAAATAGGAGGATTTATAAGCCTGTCCTTTAAAATATGAATATGTGGTAGGCCTGGGGTAGTGAGAAGGAAACTACTTCTTGTCTAAGAATTTGCTAGAGCTCCTTGTGCATCATTCTATTAAGGCAATCGCCACACTATCTGAAATCATCAATTTTTTTGTTGGTTCCCTCATGAGAAATTGAGCAACTTGCAGACAATAGTCATAACTCTAATTCTTTGTCCCCCAGACCTATCAGTGCCTTCCGGGTAGCAGGCAGGCTTATTACATCTATTTACTGAAAGAATCAATGAATGACTCCTGTTGATAAAGTTACTGAAAAGCTGGTGAGTCATGAAAAAGGAAGATCTCAATGACCGATCATCCAAGAAGCAAGTGAACAACTGGTTTCAAGGTTGACTGACCAAATCTTCTTGCCACCTGAAACAGCCAAAACTTGATACAGTCAAACATTGCCCTGAATATAGACAGCCTGAGTGTCCAGTAAGGGGAAGTGTTCTCATGGTTTCAAATAAGCGATAATATAAGATGTAAATATAAGAGTTATCATTGCTGTCTAGAAGTAATTTTGAATAATATAAAATCATGGTTGGTAGGTTTTTTACTGATTATTTAAACTAACTGACCTTTTCAAGGAGAAGTTGGAAATTTATTCTATTTTTAAAAAATATTTCAAAATAATAATTTTAGTCAACTCAACTTTGTTATATTCCATAGTCTAGAATCAGGATCTAAAAATTATACACCCAGGGCCACCATTAACTATTTCAGAAAGAAACTATAAGTTCCTCTCCAAACTTGATCTTTTTCCTTAGTTCCTATCTCAGTAAGTGGCATCTCCATTGACTAAGTAACCCAAGCCCAAAATTTGTTTTATTGACCTCTTCCTTGTCTCCTGCATATAGTCTGTTACCGGGTCCTATTGGTTCTATTTTCTTCGTATTCCTTGCATTTGTCTCCTCCCATCACCCATCCTGTAAGTCCTTTAATTGAGGCCAACGCTTTTGAAATAGTCTCCTGCTTCAGTCTCCCTCCATACTCAACAATCCCTCTGCCATATGCTATCAAGTGGGCTTCAGAAAACACAAATCTCTTTATGATGTTTCTTAAATGTACCCAGGCTGTTTGATGCTCAAGAGCTCCTTTAGCCTAGAATGCTTTCCACTTCTTTTCTCCCATCCTCTTCTTGAGGCAAGCTATCCTAGAGCTTAGCATTAGTTTGACAATTAATCCTGATTTGTCCAGAACAATCCCAATTTAACTTGATGTCTCAACATATTTACTGATAGCAACTCCTTGGTCATGCTCAAATGTCCCCCAGTGTATAAGTTTGCTAGGGCCACTAGAACAAAACACCACAGACTGGGTGGCTTAAACAACAGAAACATATTCTCTCACAGTTCTGGAGGCTGGAAGTCCAAGATGTTGGCAGGTAATGCTGAAGTGCAGATGCTCTTTGCACCCAGGCCTACTTCTGGGTGCACCAGATACACAGGCTGTTCATAGTAAGACTCAGTTCCAGGCCTCACCTCTACAATGGGTTTGATACTCCTAATATATACTACTTGCCCTTAGTTAATTGTTTCTGTAACAAAAGTTAGCCTCAAACCTGGGGAGCAAGAATCAACATACTCTGAGATTCCTTCTAATTCCAGAAAATTCAGATCTGTTGAATCACATGGAAATGCAAATTGTTGATTTCACTCCATAATTTACATTGCATTAAAATATACCAACGTATAATAATTCCATGAAAGCTAAACGACTGCTTCCAAGGTTCCCTAAAAGTCAAAACATTATGTGAGTGAAGTCTTGCTCAGAGAAATGAGAATGATTGTTTTATTCTTTATAAGCTGTAACTTTTATCAATGATGTGATTAGGTGCTTTTTAAAATGTTACGATTTTGAGAGAATAACACTAGGCTTTGACTCTTTAAAGCCACTGTATAACTCAGTGAGTTTTATGTGACTTAGTCTATCAAATATAACTCAACATTTTTTTTCTTTGATTCAGATGTCCAATTCGTCTCTGAAAGAAGAGGATATGGAATTGCTAACTCAATGAACAGCAACACAAAGCTGATCCATCTTACCTACTCATTGTGAAAAGGATAATGCAAAATCAGGATTGGTTTTTACACCAGAACAAATTCCTTAATGCAAAATAAAGAATGTTTTCTATCAACTTGTTCTCTTTCTCTCAAAAGTGCTAAATATTGAGCTGGCCTTGATGGCCTAGGGGTTAAAGTTCAGTGCACTCTGCTTCAGTGTCCTGGGTTCGGTTCCCTGGGCACAGAACCACACCATTCATCTGTCAGTAGCCATGCTGTGGTGGTAGCTCACATAGAAGAACTAGGACTTACAATTAGAATATACAACTAGGTACTGGGGCTTTGGGGAGGGAAAAAGAAAAGAGAGAGAGGAAGATTAACAACTGATGTTAGCTCTGTGAATCTTTCTCAGTAAAACAGAAAAAAACGTTGCCAGGATGAATAAGACCCAGAGTCAGCAGCATTAAAAAAAAGTGCTAAATATTGTTTTCATTTTATGTGCTACATCTCTATCATTGCTATGCCTATCTTCTGTTTATCTCTATGTAAGAGAATATTGTAATTCATTGCATTTAGTTTTCAAATTACTTTTAAAGATCTAAACCCTTTATAGTCACTTCACTGCAATGAGAGGATTGTTTTAAGTATGAAAGTGTTTACTCTTAACTCAGCTGCCACAGGTGGTAAAAGGCTGTTTGGACAGCCTTATGCATAACCAGAGCACATGGACAAATGAGGGGAGGAAACTCACATCCAGAGATGTATTTTACCTTTCGTGACCCAACTGATTTTTTTTTTTTTTTTGATGGGGCAGACTGGCCCTGAGCTAACATCTGTAGCCAATCCTCCTCTATTTTGTATGTGGGATACCACCACAGCATTGTTTGATGAGTGGTGTGTAGGTCTGCAACTGGGATCCGAACCCATGAACTTAGGGCTGCTGAAGCAGAGCATGCAAATTTAACCACTACACCACCAGACTGGCCCTGAACCAACTCATTTTGACACAGGGCTTTGATATCACACTGGATAAAAATCAGAATTACAGGTTTCGATTTGAGAGGTTGGGAGGCTGGATAGCATATGATGACCAGGAATTCTTATGAACAGAAACCATTTTTAATGATTGCAAGGGAGAAAAGGGAAGAAATTTTTTTTTTTTTAAAGATTTTTTATTTTTTCCTTTTTCTCCCCAAAGCCCCCCGGTACATAGTTGTGTATTCTTCGTTGTGGGTTCCTCTAGTTGCGGCATGTGGGACGCTGCCTCAGCGTGGTCTGACGAGCAGTGCCATGTCCGCGCCCAGGATTCAAACCGACGAAACACTGGGCCGCCTGCAGCGGAGCGCGCGAACTTAACCACTCGGCCACGGGGCCAGCCCCGAAAAGGGAAGAAATTTTATTATAGAATGAGAAGTCGTCTTCTTCCTATAAAATAGCTTATTTAATAGAACCTGTTTTAAACTTCAAATATTGGAAAACTTGCTTAAAAAAAGACTATAATACTTTTAATGATCAGTTTCAGCATTAATTTCTATGTCTTAAGTTATTTAAAAGTATATGCAGTTTGAGTATTTTTCTTGCTTTGTTTCTCCTACATGCTCAAACTACTGCATTCTATAAGCTTAACTACTGTAAAAGTTCAATGATGTTAAAACGTTCATCAGAGCAGGTGACAATTAAGCATAGTACATAGTATTTTTCTCTAATATTTGTCCTCACATTGTATTATCTAATAGATATCACTTCTTTCTTCTACACTTGGTAGGCAAATTCCGAGGTCATAGGAGCATATGGCCTCTTGAGTTATGTCCAAAATACCACCATGTTGATCCCCTTGTCAAAGAACTTGGCTGATAGAATAAAGTAAGCCACAGTTGCATTAACAATACTGAAGAGCTGCAATTAATGAATATGAAGTGTCTTTGTATTCTATTTTCCATTTTCTGGAATCTCTTATTTACCTGGAACTCTGTTTTTTACTAGAAAGTTTAAATAGCTAGGATTTCTCCTTGACTCTTTAGATTGATTTTCTTTGGCTGCTATAATCAGTCACCACAAACTTACTTGCTTGAAACAATGCAATTTATTCTCTTACAGTTTCGTAAGTCAGAAGTCCAAAATTGGGTCTTATGGGGCTAACATCAAGGTGTCAGCATGGTTGGCTCCTTCCGTGGGTTCCAAGGGAGAATATATTTTCTGCCTTTTCCTGCTTTGACGGAAAGGTGGCCTGCATTCCTCGGCTCATGACCTCTTACTCACATTCTCCAACCTCCTGCTTCCACCATCTTATATCCTTGTACTGACCTTGATCCCTCTGCTCTCTCTTATAAGGACCCTGGTGACTGCATTGGACCTACTGAGGTAATCCAGGTTAATCTCCTCAGCTCAAGATCTTTAACTTAATTGCATGTGCCAAGTCCTTTTTGCCATATAAGCATCACATTCAGAGGTTTCAAGGATTAGAATGTGGATATCTTTTGGGTGGGCATTATTCAACCTATTATTGCACTATATTTTTGCACATTTGTTTTTTATCATAAGTATTATATTAAACAATATAGTTTGGGTTTGTTTTAAAATTACCCAGCCTATGCAATGGAGATTGCCTTTTTTGACTCCTTTAATGGATAAGGCTTACAAGAGGCACAGCCCAAATTTTTGCTACAGAAGCTGAAGAGGCTAGAGCCTCTCTCCCTCCCCACCCCCACCCCATGCTCCGGCATCGGGGCTGTGGTCCTGTGACCTCGGCTCAGCCCACGTGGACTCCAGCTCTGTGTCGCAGAGACCATTCAGGCATTCTTCACAGCAGGGCAGTGGCAGCCAGAGTCCAGTCCTGTGGCATGTCCTCAGCTGCATTTTCTGCTGCCTAACCTCTGTTAGTTCCTGCCATTTGTTTCTGAACCGGGGCTTCCAACCTTCCCTTTTAAGAGCTGCTCATTATCTTTCAAATGAATTTCTTTTATGTTTAATTTAGTCAGAGTTAATTCCTGTTGCTTTCACAAACAACCTTCATGGGTTCTTTTTTTTTAACGATTTTTTAAATGATTGACTGTAGCCTAGGGGTCTTATCATAATTATGTATCATTAATTGAGTATAAAAATAAATACTAGTAAGAAGGAGAGCCTTTATTCGTCCAAGCTCTTAACCCCAGGTATTGCTAGAGCCTATCCCATGATAAATGGTTCCTTAATGATAGCTGTGAGGTACACATTGCCTTTTAATCATCAAGGAACGATTCGTATTTTATCTAAGTATTGAGTTTATTTTTTTCGTTGATATTACCAAATATGGACTTAACTCTTAAACAACCAAAATATTTGATCAATTGGAATGCTTTAGCCTTTAACCACAAGATAAATAGAAATGTGTTAAATAGTTCTGTCATATTAGCCACAAGTTGATTTTCCTAATTCAAAAGTCTTGGGTGTTACAGGGAATTTTGAGAAAATAGCACATTCAAGTGACCACAATGTTTGTGGTTAGCCTCCTCAGCGAGTAATATTTTACCCATAACACTCACTGAATGCCTGCCATGTGCTAGCCTCCGTATGAGGTGCTGGGTACAAAGATGAATAAGGCTCCTGGCTCCTCATACAATGCCTGGCAGTGGCAAGAGACACTCAATGAATGCTTTTTGAATTAATGACATAATCCCTGCCTCTAAGGAGCTCTATCCTGTGGGAAAGACAGCCTCCTAATTGTGACGTGCCATACAATGTCAGTGCCCAAAATAGTGAATCTGGGTGAGAGTGAGTGTGGAGAGGAACTGCTGGCATGTTTCCGATGCCTTCAAGAGTTCTTATCATAGTGTCAAGGTCACACCATCCTGTCCAATGACACCTCCTGGCTCTCTCAGAATTGTTATTCAGGGCTCTCTTTCCAGGCCCTCATAGTTAAGCTTGTGACACTGTATTTGAAGTCCTATTAATAGGCCTAGTCAGCTCCTCAGCAGATTGCATCTGAACATCAAACAGCTAGAATCCCCAACAATGACTGCTTGGCACAAAGCCAATCCTCAAGCATCAAAGCCGTATTCCTTGCAAATCAGCTCCACGTGATGATAAATAATGACATCGGGATTCCAAACCAATTATCCCCTGGTGAAAGGCATGTTCCTCAGGGGTATACTGGGTTTTATTTCAAACAGTAACATTGTTGGTGCTACCCCTGAAATGTCAACAATGGACACAGCAAACTGATGAGAGCAATACCCAGAAAAGAGTGCATAGCTCCTGTCCCCTACCTTGCACCAATCTGGAAAGTTCAAGACATGTGTTAAGGCACATTTAAAAATTTTCTGGTTTGAGTCCCCACCAGGAAAACTACTGGAATCCCCTCTTGTCTAGAACTGTATAATGGAGTAGAAGCATGTGCTTTTAAATTCAGATCTCGATGCTGGTATTAGCTATGTGGTCTTAGGCAAATCATTCTCTAAGCCTCAATTCCATACCTGTAAGGGGAGGGATATTACGACCTACCTTATGTCTGTTTAATGGATAGCAATAGCATGTGAAGAGCCCAATAAATGGTAGATATTGTTAATTACAACTACTATGTCAAGCATCATACTAAGCACTTTACGAGCATTATTTTAGTCCTCATATCAATTCTATGAGCTGCCTCATAGAGTATTTTTACCCCCAATAGTGAGTAAATATAGACAAATTAATTAGCCAATACCCCAGATAGTAAGAGAGAGAGAAGATTCAAACTCAGTCACGCTGACTCCTATGGCCAGGCTGTTACCCACACTACAGTGCTGCTCTCTGACAGCCATCAGGGTCCTTCTGGTTGCTGCCTTGTTCCTCTCTATTGCTCCCGTGGCTCCTAGTGTCTCTCTATTGACCTCACCAGGACTGGATAGTCATCAACACTGTGTTCACCAGGTTCATTGACAATCTGCCTTGTGGGCCAATTCCCACGGTAGACATGTAACAAAGGACCTCATCCAGGTAGCTCAGTTTGAAACAAAATATATATTTGACCCAAGCAACACAAAACTCATCAGTCATCAGCAACGAAACCATTAACTAAAGCATACTGGAAAAAGCACTGGCTTTGGAGGGTCTGCAAACTTGTATTGAAGTCTCAGATCGGGGATTATGAGCTGTGTAAATCTAATCAGGCATCTAATCTCTCTGAGCCTGTTCTATTCTGAGTTAATGTATGTGGCTGGTTATTCTCCGAGTTTGCCCCCAGATGCATTTGCCCCCCTCCTGTGCTCTTTTCTGTGCCCTAAGGATTTGCTGCCTTCTACTAACTGCATTGCCAGGACTCCCTTGCCATCTGGCTTCTGGTTGGCTTTAGCAGTAGATCAGAAGGTGGGAAGAAAGAAAGAGCAAGATAATTCTCCCTCCTCTCACCGCTTTCGTACCACATCTTTGGCAGCATCTGCGTGATCCCTCTTCCTTGGCACTAACTTTTTATGGGGCTCTGGTAACACTATTTCTACTTCTTAGTTCATAGGCTCGAGGGGAAGTAATGGCTTCCTACCCTTGCTTGTCTCCGGCTGCCTCAGCATCCTTTGTTTGCTCTTTAACCTGTCTACAACCTCCATAAATAGTAGCTTCATTAAAGTCTCTCCATTGAACCTTCTGAGTAAATTCTATTTCTTGCTTGGAAACTGATGAGCGCAGTATGCAAAAGGGTTTGAAAACTATAAAGCGTTATCTATAAAAATATAGGTGACCAAATTAGTATTATTTATTATTATTTGGCCATATTTTCATTATCTATACTATATTCTGAAGTTTGCAAAGCTTTCTTGGTTTATCTAAACATGGTACCAGACCAGGGGCCAGCCCCGTAGCAGAGCAGTTAAGTTCGCGTGCTCCACATCAGCTGCCCAGGGTTTGGCCGGTTCAGATCCTGGGCACGGACATGGCACCGCTTGTCAGGCCATGCTGAGGTGGTGTCCCACATGCCACAACTAGAAGGACCCACAACTAGAACACACAACTATGTACTGGGGGGCTTTGGGTAGAGGAAGGAAAAAAAATTTAAACATTGTACCAGCCCAGAAATTAAAGAATGAGAAGCCAGCGATCAAGATTATTAAGGTGCACCTGGATCTGGTTTGCTTCCTCTTTATAAATTAGGAAATGGCCAGAAAGATGAACAGTTATCAGAATGAATTTCCAATCCTAATTAAACTCTCCATCCTCAAGGAATGAGTGCCTAAATGTAGAATAAGTAGATAGTGTTTTTGTACAGATATAAACGTATCTCTGTGTGTGTGTGTGTGTATCTATCTATACACACATATACACCTTTGTGGCATTTTTTAGTGAGGAGACAATGGCAGTCGCTCCCACGTGCAGCTGTTACAGTGACTCATTGTATTTCTGTTGTAAGTGTCATTTTGGAGGTAGGACTTTATATTCACTGGAAAATGTATTTGAACATTAGCAGTTTTATATAAAAAGATCAGCCTGTTTATAAAGCCTTTTTAAAAATGTTTTTTTAATAAGAATACAATTTTTTCTCAATACATTGAGAAAAGTTATGCTTACTGCGTTTATATTTAAACTGTGCTTTTGAGCCCCGAGGAGTAAACTTCTAGGTGACTCTTAAGGAAAAACAAAATGAAAATTTTTGCCATTTCAACAAATATATTTAAAAAGGTCAAATAATTTTTGAAATTACACTTTCCAATCTATTTATATGGGTGGGTATGTTAGGATTCTTTGGTCACAAGCAACAGAAACCAATTCAGACATATTTAAGTAAAAAGGGATTTTACCGGAAAGATATATGAGGTAGCTAAGTTAAACTTGGGAATCCAGATGGCAGGAACTAATGGACGATTTCTTCAGGGCTCCATCATCAAAAAGTCTTGGCTACAAATGTTTTCTGACCTTGAGTCACCCTGCTCAAGATTCAAATCCCAGGAGAATAAGCCTGGCCTGGCTCAGGTCCCAGGCACACTGCTTGGCCAGTGGAGTTGGGTCACATGACTGGCAGTTCTGACATGTGGAATGGAGAGGGGTGGTTTACCAAAGGAAACGTGGGCTGCTAGGACTGGGAGAAGGGGAAAGAGACTCTAGGCCAGCAAAAAAAAAAAAACAGATTCTACCACAAAAATCTTTGAAGAATTTTACTACATATTAAGGTATTGGATACGGTACATTTTCTTTCTTAAAATAATTTCTACAATTTGGACATTGGAACATTAGGAATATTACATGTACCCAGAGTTGAAAGGAGGTCACAGAGGTGGTTCTTAAAAATTCTTGTAGAAGCTCCAGTTTCTTCGTCCAGACTGCCCTGACCAGTGTGCAGTCAGGAACAGCTCTCCCTGGCACCATCCACAGTGACTCAGTTACGACGTCTTGGATAAGGAGCAGCAAAGGTTTTCTTGTCGCAGCGAAGAGGAAATCATTTTTGCAGGAGCAAAGGCTGTCACTTTTCCTCCAACCCTCCAGTTACAAACAATGGTTTGGATGTCAGGAGACTTTCGGTTGACAAAACGAAGTCAAAAAAATTCTTTAAAAGCATAGTTATTAACTTACGAGTAAATGTGCTATGCAGGCACATGCTTTTTCAGATCCACGTCTTCTCCATGAAATTCTTGGATGAATATAAAATATTTGTCCATGAGGGTAGGGGTTGTGTCTAAATTGTTTTCTGCCACCTTCTGCACCAAATAGGCCCTTGAGATATATTTTTGGAATAAATCAATAAATGACTGAATGAATATGCCTACTATTAATAAAAGAGGTCTTATGACTAGACACACTCTTTGTGGAAAATTTCTATACAAAGTGAGCAGTTTTTGCTTTCAGAGCATGTAGAATTTTAAAACTTTTGGAAGGAAGGAAAATATATTTGAACCATTTCCTCTGTTTTGGATTTAGATTTATTAGCTTTAACTATTTCTATTATACTATATAATTTGCTTGTTTATTATGTTTATTGTCAATCTCCCCTTGCTAGAAAGTAGACTGCTCTTGTTTACTGCTGGGTTTCTATACACTCAATAAGTATTTTGAGTTGACTAATACTACATAATTTACTTATTACACTGATGGTTAATTGGATATCTCCCCTCCTACAGTTTAATCTCCACGGGGCAGGGATCAGTCTCTGTTTTATTCGCTGTGGATCCCAAGGACCTTGAACTGCTTCTGGTACATTTTTGATTTTAAATAAATTTTTGGCGAAAGGATGAATGAATGAATGAATGAAATATTTTAATAAAAGTTAATCTATCTCTACTCCTCCCAGTGATAGAAACATATTTAGAATGTTGCTAAACTGAAACGTTTGTATAATATTTCCTTATTAAAGATAGCTTTCTTAAAAAATTAAGATATAATTGACACATAGCATCATGTGAGTTTAAAGTGTACAATGTGTTGGTTTGATGCATATATATATTGTCATATGATTACTACTGTAGTGTTTGTTAGCTAACACTATCACATCACATAATTATCATTTCTTTTTTGTGGTGAGAGCATTTGAGATCTAGTCTCTTAGCAACTTTGAAGTTTATAACACAGTATTGTTGACTATAATAACTATGCTGTGGGTGAGATTGCCAGAACTTACTCATCTTCAGGTTGCAAGTATATCCTTAAATAACATCTCCCCAGTTCCACCACCCACCAGCCCCCGGTGACCTCCATCCTACTCTCTGTGTCTACGAGCTCAGCTAAAGACAACTTTTGAAAAGAATATGTACCATAAGACCATATTCTAAGCAATTTGTAGCGTTCCCACAAGATTTGAGCCTCCATCGGAACCTAGTCCCACCCTCTATCCCGAGAACAATTCCAAGAGTGGGTGCCAGCTGAGCCTCTACCTTCTCAAGTTCATAGTTAAAAAGCGATTTACAGTATTTAATAAAACTTTAAAGGTTTCCTCTAAAACTGCATTTAATATAATACCTACTTAAGTTTAATCTTTATTAAAAACAAGAGTCGGTGGTGCCCACATTCCAAAGATCAGTTAACTTACTGAGGATTATACATTCACATGTCTAAGAAAAACACAAAAAGCATTAGAAAGTAAAGTAGAGCCAGAACAAGGAAAATCATTCTCCACCGACTCGTTTCCTTTTGTGTCTCCATGGGAAAAAATATCACCTGAGTAGCAAAGGAGACCTGTGTCCTATATAATTAACAAAGGGTTGGCTGGTGGGCTCTTCATGAATTTTTTTCTAGGAGGCCCAAGAAGTCTAATGATAGCATTATAATTGGGAAGAATTTTCTTCTCTGCAAAAAGTATCTATATCAGAGAGAAAGAAAGAAATATTACTTGTGTTTTGTTATAGCTATAGTCATTTTACAAGCAAGAAAGCCAGAATAAAATGTGTTTTTGTGTGTGTGTGTGAGGAAGATTGCTGCTGAGCTAACATCTGTGCCAATCTTCTTCTATTTCATGTGGGATGCCGCCACAGCATGGCTTGATGAGCAGTGCTAGGTCTGTGCCCCAGATCTGAACCTGAGAATCCCAGGCTGCCAAAGTGGAGCACTCGAACTTAACCACTGTGCCACCAAGCCGGCCCTATAAAATGTTTTTTTATGTTACAAGCCAAATATATAAAAATGGCTTTTTATATATGACTTATATTTTTGTGAATGAATTCTTGTATTGAAGCTGACGGATTTCATTTGGAACACAGTTATACTGTTTCAATGTATATGTGATTATGTAGATATGGACTAGAGGTTTCATTCACTCACTTGCTCAATTAGTACTTATTGACACCTTGCCATCGGCCAGTCATTTTGCCAGGGAGACCACCGTAAACAGAATGACAAAGTCCCTGGCCTCAGAGCGTTTATAATCTAATGGGGGTACCCATTATGCAAAATAACTACACAAAGAATCAATTGTGACTTAATATGTGCTTAAAAAAGAGAGAAATGATACAAGTGAAATGCAAGCATGTGGGGGCTTGACCCAGTCAGGAGGGTCCGGGAAGGCTTCCTGTAACAGTGCTGTTTAAGCTGGTACCTAAAGGATAAGAAAGGAGTTAGTCTGGTGCAGGGAAGGTGGTGGGGGTGGAGGCAGGGTTGGCAAGAATATTCCTTGCAATAAACACAGCTTGTGTGAAGGCCTCGAGGTGTGCAGGAGCATGGTACATTCAGAGAGGCAAAGGCAGTCCCCAGTGACTGGAGAATGAAAAGTGACGAGAGGGAGGAGAAGACGACAGAAATGGAGAGGTGGGCAGAGGGCCTTGGAGGTCTTGTTAAATATTTTGAATGAGAAGAAGTCTTTAAAGGATTTGGTTTTAAAACACAAATTATGTTTTTAAAAATCTCTTTCAGTTTGAGGATTGACACTACCTGACTTTAAGACTTACTATAAAGCTGTAGTAATCAAGACAGTGTAGTATTGGCAAAAGAATAGAAAAATAGATCAATGGAACAGAATAGAGAGCCCGGAAATAGGCCTACATAAATATAGTCAACTGATATTTGACAAAGGAGCAAAGGCAATGCAATGGAGCAAAGAGAGTCTTTTCAACAAAAGGTGCTGGAACAACTGGACATCCATGCACAAAAATGTGAATCTAGACACAGACCTTACACCCTTCACAACAATTAACTCAAAATGGATCATAGTCCCCAATGCTAAACACAAAACTATAAAACTCCTTCAAAATAACATAGAGAAAATCTAGGTGACCTTGGGTATGGTAATGACTTTTTAGATAAAATATCAAAGGCACAATCTGTGAGAGAAACCATTGATAAGCTAGAGTTCATTAAAATTAAAAACTTCTTGACATGGCTGCAAGAATGAGAAGACAAGCCACAGATTCGGAGAAAATATTTGCAAAAGACATATCCGATATAAGACGGTTATCCAAAATATACAAAGACCTCTTAAAACTCAAAAATAAGAAAATGAACAACTCGATTAAAAAATGGGACAGAGACCTGAACAGACACCTCACTAAAGAGGACATATAGGTGGCAAGTAAGCATATGAAAAGATATTCAACATCATGTATCATTAGGAAATTATAAATTAAAACAATAGTGAGATACCACCGTACACTTATTAGAGTGACCCAAATCCAAAACACTGACAATGAATCAACAAACGCTGGTGAGGTTGTGGAACAATGGGAACTGTCATTCATTGCTGGTGGCAATGCAAAATGACACTTTGGAAGACAGTTTGACAGTTTCTTACAAAACTAAACATACTCTTATCATGTGATCCAGCAATTGTGCTCATTGGTATCTACCAAAATGAATTGTTATGTCCACACAAAAGTCTGCACATGGATGTTTACAGCAGCTTTATTCATACTTGTCAAAACTTGGAAGCAACCAGGACATCTTTCAGTACGTGACTGGATAAATAAACTATGGTATATCCAGCCAACAGAAGATTATTCAGTGCTAAACATAAATGAGCTGTCAAGCTGTTAAAAGACATGGAGGAACCTGAATTGCATATTACTAAGTGAAAGAAGCCAATCTGAAAAGGTTATATACTGTGTGATTCCAACTATATGACAACCTAGAAAAGGCAAAACTATGGAGACACTCAAAAGATTGGTGTTGTTAGCAGTTAGCAGGGAGGGAGGGATGAAAAGGTGGAGCACAGAGGATTTTTAGGGCAGTGAAACTATTCTATATGATACTATAATGGTGGATACCCGCCATTATATTTGTCAAATTACGTTTGTCAAAACCATAGAACGTACTATTCCAAGAGTGAACCTTAATGTAAACTATGGGCTTTGGATAATTATGATGTGCCAATGTTGGTTCATCACCGTAACAAATGTACCATTCTGGTGGGAGATGTTGATGGAGGGGGAGGTTGCACATGTGCAGGTATAGGGGGCATATGGGAACTCCTTGTACCTCCCACTCAGTTTTGCTGTCAACCTAAAACTGCTTTAAAAAATTGTTTAGTAATTTTTAAAAAATGCAATTACCAAGTTAAAGAGGAAAAGAAAGTCTCCTTCTGGTTCCTGAGTGGAGAACGGAATGAAGATGAGCGGGAGTGGAAGTTGAAGAAGTTGAATCACTGCAGAGATTCAGTGAGAGGTGATAAGAGCTTGCACGCGGGGGAGACAGTGGAAAAAGAGAAGCGGGCAGATTCAAGATGTATTTTGGTGATAGAATTGGAAGAACTTGCTGAGGGATCGGATCTGCTGATAAAGGAAAGGGCCAATCAAGAGGCCCCTGGGTGACTAGTGACACTATTTATTGAGAACTGGAAGATGGGAGGGAGTGGGGAGTGGCTGTGAAGCACAGGGGTTTTTTTGGGTAGCTGTATTGAGTCTGAGATGTCAGGGATACTCAGTTGGAGATACTAAGTAGGTTATCCTTGTTTGTTTATTTTGACTTTGCGGCAATAGAAGTTTCACTCTCTACATAGTTTCTCAAAAGTGACCTTTCCTGATTCAGATTTTTAGCTTTTTATTTGCATAACTGAAGGGCTCATTTTGATGATTTTTTAAGAACACAAGAAAAATCTGACTCAAATATATATCGTGTCAAGTTCTACAAAAAACCGCTTGCAGTTTTGAAATGAGTTTTTCCAGCTCTATTTCCACTCATACTGAAGTTTCGATGATTTCAAGGCCAAGTTTCAGACAGCTCAGGCTCAGGTACAAAGTTCTCTATCTAGCAGTCTCTGCAAGAGGGAACACTCTCAGAAGCCTGGCACAGAGCCACTCTCAGCTGGGCACGCAGAACCACATGTTGATTCGATGACTTCCTTCACTGGATGGTACATATTTGTTTATTTCTTAGTCATCTCTATTAGACAGTGAGCATGTTAAGGCCAGGAATTTTATACCCTTAACATTAGCATGTATGCAATACTGGATATTTGTGTACTGGATTAACATACAAATAAAGCTTCCTTATTGTCATACAATAGTGAAGCATGGAAAGATAAGATGTGAGGGGAAATGGAAAAGCCCAGGAAGAAAGCCAGCTTTGAGTCACTGGGTTTTTCATTTAAGAGATTCAGTGCTGTCTTACCTGAAGCCTGGTCAATGGTGAAAAATATAACTAAGCAACCAGTTGTTTTCTCTATGAAAGGGCAAACAACAAAGGGGGACTGATTTCTTTCACTGAATTAATTGAATTTAATAATTCAGTGATAATTTAGCAGATATCCCCTCTTCTCAGGGTGATGCAATGTCAATATTAGGTGTAGTTTGAGGATGTCCATAAACACTTTTATGAAAGCTCTAGATTTTACTTTAGAGGTTTAAAGATTTTGGTGCTTTCCTTTTGGCCTTTCATGAGAACTGTTTTTGTCTTTTTATCAATCAGAGAAGATTCCTTTTCTAATAAAGATGTCAATTGGTACATAAGGAGAAAGAAATATCACTAATTTTTTGTGCTTTTAATTCATTCACTCAACAGATATTTGAGTGATGACTGTCCGAGGCACTCTTCTGGGCCACCAATGGAACAATTCACTTCTAGAGTTTCTACTCTGATGGGAGAAGACAAACAAGTTAGAAACAAATCATGTGTAGAGTGATAATCTAAGTGCTATAAAGAAAAATCAAGTAGGTATAAGGAGAGAGAGTGTAGCAAGGATGTGTGCATTTTTGATAGGAGTCAGAGCTGGCCTCTCCGAGATGACATTTGATCTAAGACCTGAATGAAGTGAACGTGTGAGCTATCTGAGGACAAAAAGAACATTCTAGATGGACAGAATAGCAAGTGCAAAGTCCTAGAGTTGAGGGATGGGCACACAATTATTTTTTAGTGTATTTAAATAACAAGCTTCAATTATTCTCTTCTGTTACTTAAAGTAGACACTTTTATTTTGAATAAGCAGGATACCAGGAAAGTAATTAGCATATAACCTTTCAAAATTCCTCAGTTTTCGGCAGTTCTAATTTAGTGATAGAGACAGTGCTCCAGTGGTTGGGAATCCTTTGCTGAATTGAGGGAATATATACCAGTCACTTTGGCAGTTTATCTCTTTGCTTCACTGTTCAATTATCAACTCCTCTCCTGCCACAGAAAAGAGATTAAAAAGAAACACAAAGAATGGGATATATTAGAATTAGGAGGGACTGGGCACAAAATTACCTGTGAAGACAAAGTTTACTAAGCTGGTTGAGTCGAAACAATACTTAAGGGCTCTGAATAAACATGTTAAGATCCCCTAAGCACTTCTCAAGTTTGTTTATTTCGCATTTATGAGAGCTGGTCTTGACCCATTCCTTCCCTTCAGTAAAGGCCATCTCCTGAATAATGCTTGGTTTCCCCATTCTTGTAATCCAAGGAATTTTTAAAGGAATTAGGTTGAATTTACTTTTAAACACTTTCTAATTTAGATGCCTCACTCATCGAATTTGGCCTTTTCCAGGTAATAAGGATTAACGTGATTTTGCTATGTTGACATTAACAAATTTGCAGGGACCATAATATTTATAATTTATGTAAACAAAATTTCCTCTTACTTCAAGATGCAAAACCTACTGGGCAGATTTTTCTCAAAATGGGAGAGTATAATTAAGATGATCTGATGTAAAATCTGTAGGCAAAAATTTAGGGTGTCCCAGGAGACCCCAGAAATACTGGATTAGCATCCTTCAGTGCAGCTGAAACAATGGGATGAAGAGAGAATAAAGTTACTGTCTTCAGCAATACAAACCTACACAGAGGAAACAAATGGTGCCTTTGTAAACTTTTTATTTTTAAAACTTTTTAATAAACTTTATTTTTTAGGGCAGTTTTAGATTCTCAGCAAAATTGAGTAGAAGGTACTGAGATTTCCCATACATCCTCTACCCTCCATGCATAGCCTTCCCTATTATCAACATTCCCTGTAAGTGGCACATTTTTTACAATTGATGAACCTACATTGTTAGATCATTATCATCCAAAGTCCGCAGTTTATCTTGGGATTCACTTTTGGTGTACATGCTATGGGTTTGCACAAATGTATAATGACACATATCCATCTTTATAATATCACATAAAATAGTTTCACTGCCCTAAAAATCCTCTGTGCTCTGCCTATCCATTCCTCTCACCCCCCTAGCCCCTGGCAACCAGTGATCTTTTGACTGTCACCATAGTTTGCCCTTTCCGGAATACCATATAGTTGGAATCATTTAGTATGCGGCGTTTTCAGATTGGCTTTTTTTCACTTAATAATATGTGCTTACATTTCCTCCATGTCTTTTCATGGCTTGATAGCTCAGCGCCTCCGTAATTTAAACTGAAATAAAAAATCAAAAGAACACTCTGATTTATGATCTAGCTGCTTGCAAATGGTCCACTCCATTTGACATAATTCAAGATGAGTATGAGTGACATTTAATTTATGCATTCACTCATTCATCAACATTTATTGAGTGTCTCTATGTGTGAGGTCTAGGCTAGATACTAATATACAATGCACTGCAGCAAAAGAGAGAGACAAAATGTCAGTCTTTATGGAACTTACATTCTAGTAGGAGGGCCAGTCAATAAACAAACAAACAAACAAGTAAGCACCATGGAATAACAAATACTCATTGACTGTTCCTCTTCCCTTCCCCCCTTTCATTTCTTCCTTCCTTCTTCCATCTCTTCAACATTTTTTTGTTTGAACTACTTTTCAAGTACTGGTATGGAGCCGCGGGTCTACAATTTCTCATCTGGCTCTGCTACAGACTCGCCATAAGACCCTGGACAACTCACTTTTCTTCTTAGGGGTTTCCCCTGGCCTATAAAACGAGGATACAATCTCTGCTTACTACTTATTTGGGAGGAACAAATAAATTAAAAGCTGTGAACTTGCTTTAAAAACATAGTGATACCTCCTGTTTGCCAACCAGCATTGTGAGATTAAGATGCCCTTGGTGTGCCACATCCGCCAGGCCAGCCCCATTGCTAACGTGTTTCTTTACAGATGTGTAATCCTACCACTGGGCAGAGATTACTACAAATTTCCCTCAGGAGGAGGTGGTCTTATTGAATGGTAGAGCGGCTCCTCTGGGGCTCCACTGATCCTCAAGCCTGGTAGACTTCAGGGCCCCACCAATCATGTGTTTGTGGATAGTTGCTTCCAGACTTCTACCATGCTATGCTCTGGCTGCCTGATGCTCTCTCCACCACTAGCCAAACAAACCTCCATGACAGACAGAACAGAGGCCCAGCCAGGCCTCTACCCCAGGCCTTGCAGTTGAAGTCCTAAATTGGAGGAAAACAAGCAGCCATGACAGACTTTTTCAGGGAAGCAGGACCCAGGAAGGCAAAGGAATGGTGTGCTAGGGGTGGAGAAAACCTCAGTGGCCCAGAGAGGGAGGGAGACTTGCCTTGGGCCACTGAGTGAGTTCCCTGGATAGGTCCCAGCGTGCCTGTTCAGGTCTCCCCTCACTAGGCTTATTGCCTCTCAGGGTGGCATTCTTCTCAGGCCTTCCCGATGTTGGGCCAGGGAGCCACACGCCTGCCATGGTCACTAGTATCCAGTGCTACCTGCTCAGAGAGGCCAACCCTGGCAACCCAGAGGCACAACTCAAGGCCGTGTCAGCCTGTGTTAATGCTCAGCATTGTGCTCATTGCCTTCTGCTATTTTCTTAAGTATTTACTTGTTTATTTCTTTACTGTTTATCTTATTTACAGGAATATAAACTCCACGGTGTCAGGGACTTTATTTGTGTTTTTCAAAGCTTTCACATCAGTTCCTAGAAGAATGCCTGGTGGTTCATAGTCGGTACTCAATAAATAATTGTTGAAAAAATAAATGAAATGAATTTTTATCACCGTAATTTCAGAATTGCTTTGTCTTAGTGTCTGATTGGTACTTAATCATCAATGGTTTGGAATATTACAGCCTTTAGTTTCTCCTAGTATGGCTTTATTGTTCTGTAAATGTATACAAAAGATGTCTCTTTAAGGGATCCTGTTATTCTTTTATAATGTAAGGAACCACTTCCCTCCCATGGAGATTGCCAGTCAATCCTAAATGAGCAGAATGAACAGATCTTAGGCATTTAGAAAAGCAACTGTGATGGTAGTGTGGACGATCAGAGCTGAGACCACTTAGTAGGAAGCTGTTATAAATAGAGGGTAAGGACCTAACAAGGACAGTGGGAGGATGATGAGGAAATGAATTCAGAGGCCACTTCTGAGAAAAACAGTTTTGGCAGCAAATTTCACATAGGGAGTGAGAGAGAGGGAGCCGTCAGAATGGAGTCTGAATGTTCCAGCTTATCTGATGTGGTGAACGCTGATGCCATTAACTGATGCACATACCAGAGAGCAGGTTGAATTGTTCTGAGAAGAGAATGGTGAAAATGACATGGTTGGGTCTTGGCTATTTTGAACTTGAAGTGCTGGTGAGACACGCAAATAGATGTTTCCAATAAATACTTGGGAATTGAGTTTGGAGCTTAAAGGTGGGACAAGAGATATACAGTTCAGAGTTGTCTGTGTATATGTGATAGATAAAGCCCTGGAGGCAGATGAGAAAAGCCAAGAAAGCATAAACAGATAGGAGGGAAGACCAAAGATGTAGCACTTTGCAGAGGCAATATGCTCAGAGGGAAAATGGGACTTTGGACAAGTTACTTAAGCTTTTTGTGCCTCAGTTTCTGCATCTATAAAAAGAGTTTTTTAATAGCATTTTGCTTCTAGAGTTGTTGAGGGGATAAATTTATTACATACAAAATGCTTATTAAGTACAGTGCCTAGCACATAATACAGGTTATATAATTATTTTCTGTTATTGGGATAAGTATATTTAAGATAATGTAGAAAAATAAAAGCCAGTTAAGTGCACTGGGAAAGAGCAATCTGAGTCAGAGGAAAATGAGAGAGAGAAGTGCCACAGAAGAGCAGAGTGAAGAGTTTCGACAAGGGGTAGTCAAAGGGGTCAAATGTTACAGTAAGTTCCCCTAGATGAGGAGTCACGAGAGGCCTTTGACTCTATTGGTTAGGGAGTCATTTGTGTCCTCAGAAAGGGCGAGCTTGGGAGAACAGTCGCAGCAGTAACCAGACTGCATGGGTTTAAGAGAATAGAAATGACCTCTGTTCAGAGATGGTAAGTTGAACACTTTCACTTCCTTTCACTCCTACACTTCACTGACATAATAGTAAAGGGTTTTTTTTTTTTTTTTTTTTGCATAAGCAAACAAAAAGAAAAGAGACGACAGCATCAGAAACAAAATTTTGGAAACTGAAAAGCAGAAGAATGAATGTTAATGTACTTAGTACAACTAAGAAAACTGAAAACTAAGGCTGCAAGAGGGGAAGCCCAGGAGCAAGCTGAGCTGCTCTATAGAACCCCAGAAAGGCCCAGAAATTGAGGATTTTAGGTACCTCTGAAGGTGGGGCTGAAACTTAAGATGAAAACAGAAAGGCTGCTCATCCTGCCCTACCATGACCTTCCCCAGCCCTGCACAGCCAGAGTGACTGCCTCTCCTCAAGTGGGGCAAAAGACTTGGGGTAAAGAGGGTGCACAGAATGACTTTGATCACGGAACACCACAGTAAAAACAAGAGGATTAAGTAGAAGTCTATATGCTGAATGGCGAGATACACCAGCTCTATTCTCTCACTCTTCTCCCAGGATGGCACAACCAAGTTTATAAAGTTCACGTCTTTTGGGAAGGAGAGAGGAAGACTTTTTCTCTGGATAAATGAGTAGCCCAGAAGAAAACACCTAAAGATACCGACAGTACCCCCAATGAAATGGCTCAGCCAGATCATCTTAAAGTGATGAATATACCAGTTAACAAGTCCTGCTCAAGCACATAGTGCCCCCATGGTCTTTTTGTGCATGTAACATCTTAACAAGGACTAATGGCACCTTCGGTGTCTCTCTTTCTCTTTCTCTTTCTCTCCTTTTTCCACATAGTGTCTATGTCGTGGTGTGAGTGCTGAAGGCAAGAAAGAGAGTGCACCAGGAGGAAGCCATATCACTTTTTATGACCTAGCTTTGGAAGTCACTCAGCATCATTTGTACCTCATTCTAATTATAAAGATCTACCAGATTCAACTAGAGGCAACATAGACCCCGCCCTTGATAAGAGAGTATAAACATTATATTGTAAGAAGGCCATGTGGAGTGGGACAGAAAAAAACAATGAAAACACCTTACACACAAAGGATAGGGAATAAGAATAGCATCACAATTCTTAACAGCCACGCTGGATCCCGGAAGACAATGGAACAATGCCTTACACATTCTCAAGGAAAATAACTCTCAACTTAGAATTTTATGCTCAAACTATGACTAAAGAGTTAAGACAGGATAAAGACATTTGTATATGTTCAACTTCTTAAGAAATTTATCTTCCATATACCCTTAACCAGGAAACTCCTGAAAGCTGTGCTCCGTCAATATGAAGGCATGAAGAAAGAATGAAGGAGAGGCAGGAATTGAGACTGCAAACAGGAAAAAAGTCCTGGATGGCAACCATGCGGCAGTTGGAACTAGAGAGGAGGTCAGAGGACTCAGGAATGTTGCCATGAATTTGATATATTTTCTCAGGTGTTTGAATGGCCTGAGAGTATGGGGATGAATCAGTAATAAGTGAATAGAAAACTGAGCAAACCAAGAGAAACACAATATTTAAGTCTAGGGAAAACCAGAATGTCTATGTGAAAATAAATGCACCACAGTACATACATAGCTAAGCTGTGAGTACAATTTTTATATCATAATAATATAAAAAGTAATTTTATATTTGGAGGAGAGGAGATTGTATGTGTAGGGGAGAGAGACTAGTGTGTTTAAAAGAGCTAAATCCTAATGTTCAAAAGACAGAGTCAACACACAATACTTAAAATTGAAAAAATCCAAAAGTCAACATAAGCACATTATTAGAAAACATAGAGATAAGTACTCAAAGGAAAAGGGAAAGAAATGAAAGTAGCTGCCATTGGGGAGCAGGAATGGAGGGAGGAACTAATTTTTAAGTTAAAACTTTTATAGAAATATTTCATTTAAAAATTATCTGTACATGTTTGATTAAAATAAACATTATTTTTAAAAATCATTAACAGAAATTTCTGTCAAAATATGGAAGTTTGCACACATTTTCTCCCCCTCCCAATCCCACTAAATGCAATAAATAAAAGGTGGGAGAAGAAACAAAAGCTAGGTAGATTGGAGAAAGAGAACCCTCATTTAGAAAGAGAATACAGGGGCTGGCCCCGTGGCCGAGTGGTTAAGTTCGCGTGCTCCGCTGCAGGCGGCCCAGTGTTTCGTTGGCACTGCTCATCAAACCACGCTGAGGCAGCGTCCCACATGCCACAACTAGAAGGACCCACAACGAAGAATATACAACTATGCACCAGGGGGCTTAGGGGAAAAAAAGGAAAAAATAAAATCTTTAAAAAAAAAAAAAAAGAGAGAGAATACAAAATTAGGTGTAAAATGAATTTAGAATAAGAAATCACACCAAATTGCTAATTTTAAAAAGCTGACAAATATTTTTTTAACTGCCTTAAACATTTTGTAATACTTTTTTTCCTACATCTTTGGCTACCTACCCTTTGATCTCCTCTTCACGGGATACAATGTTAAAATATCACTTTCTTTAGAGAGAATAGAAAGGTAATTTAGTCTTCCCTGTAGGATTTGGATCAAAATTTGTGTTTTTTTTAACTGATGGTTTAGAAAAGTTTCTTTCAGCTTCAAAATTCATTATTGGTAACTTCATGTAAGCTTTTAGGCCTGTTGCCAAATTTAGGAAAATTGCCATGACTTTTTTTTCATATATTTCAAAACATTTTGAGTTTTCTTGTCCTCTAACTAATTGCAAATATACTTAGATTGAGATCATCATTAACCATTCTGTTATTGGCGTCTTTATGTCATAGTGACATATTTTGAGCTTTATAATGTCTTTGTCCATGTCAGTTTCTTGTGTTTCAAATCAGGAGGGAATTTCTTTTTCCAGTTCTTATGATTCATTCCTCTTCATTATAAGGATTATCAACAATCCAAAAGCATATTCATTGCTTCTATTCAAACCATGTATCTTCCTTTTAATAATGTATTATGTTCCTGGTATGATCTGAAAATTTTTTTGATACAACTTGTTTCTCAGCATCAGAATAATTTCCATTGATTACTCATTTTTATGCTTTTTGTTTCATATTCCATTAATTTTTAATATGAATTTTCTCTCAATCCTTTAATAAATAAACTTATAGATGACAAAATAAAGTATCCTTTATATATGTCCAAATGAGGAGTCTATGATTTCTCAAATATTTTATTGAAATATTCCTAAATTTATCTCCAAATTACAACAGTTATACTCTACAAATACTGGATATATGCACAAATTCTGATCAACATTTTTTGCATGAATTTCACCAAAAATGAAAAAAATGTTTAATAATTATATATACTGAGCTGTCAAATATATTCTGGAGAGAAGACAACTTCTGTTTTAACCAGGTGTCAATGAGAATCAAATTCTCCAAATGCAATTTACACAAGACATCTTTGGAAGAATTTTTCCCAGGCGAGCTTTTGGCTCAGAATCATGCGACACTAGCCCTGCATGTTTACGCCATGACAGCAGGAGTAGCCATGGAGGGCAGTAGAAGTAGTCTTGAAAATCATTTCTACACTAGGATGGCTAGTAATAATATGGAAGTAACTGTAAACCTCACTCACATAGCCTTTTACACTCAATCTAAATGTAGCCCAAACTCAACTTCCGCTTAGCCAGATCCCAAAAATGCCTACAGCAACTCCAAAACCATCCCTACACATAGAGAAATAAAACAGAGGAGCCTTATTAATGGAAAGAGACAGTAAGCTTAGCCAATTATGATTAAAATACTTTATTTTTAATATTTATAGCTCTGTGGACATATTGCTAGGACTCCTTCCAGGACCTTAGAAGTGAGACTCCAAAGTTTAAGCTGTATTAGCTTCAAGGTTAATTTGCCTCTGACAATAGCCATAAAATTTCGGAAAACAAGTTAATGTGTGTAAATGGTTTGTCAGAGTAGAGAAAGTTGAAACCTGAGCTAGAAGGAGGGGGATCCCAGAAGTGAGCTAAATTCCTACTACAGATCGAGGGGGATCTCAGAAGTGAGCTAAATTCCTACTACAGATCCTCAGATAAGATTAGGAAATGGAAGCTCCAGCTAATTCTAAAAGTAGTGGTAAATGCTGATCCAAAAATAGGGCTGAGTGTGAAACATCTAGTAGAGTAGAGAGAAAATCCTTCACATCCTCCCCCACATCTCTCTCTAACCCTGCTACTCATTGCTTTCAACATCTTACTTTCCATTCATTTCAAAATCTTACATTTCCATTTCCATTCCATTTTCCATTCCATTCATGCCTTCTCCGTTTTTAAGTAAAATTATTTTTTTACCAAATTAAAATTAGCAGCCAAATCTCCAAACTTCCATCTCCAACCTGTACAAGAAGACAAGTACCAAGACCCCCATTCCAACAGAAGACTGGAGGTTTATTCTCTAAATGGGGAAATCAGAGGGTCTTTGGACACAGGGACACCTGGCAGAGCTGAGAGTGTGTATGCGGGGATCCCCCTCATTGTGATTCAGTTCAAATTTAAATGTTGGATGGTGAGATTCTCCCTCCTTCTCTGCACTGCTCTTCCTTGATTCACTTGGGAAAATGCTAGAAGGCAGACAAGAGGTTTTGGAATTCCTCTCTGGTGAAATTGACCAACCCAGGACTA